>NC_057805.1:418651671-418681028 GCF_018294505.1 Triticum aestivum | reverse complement strand
CAGCGGCGAGAAGGAGGAGATGACTGCGGTGGACTTGGAGGAGAGGGCGGAGATGGCCGTCGATGAGTAATTATGGAAGGTGTAGCACCATGGCGGCGGTTCTGCATTCGACAAGAGGGGCGGCGCGTGCAAATTTTCCTAGGACTAAACTGCCCCTATATTAAAACGCGTCCCCACCTTGTCACGAGTACCGGCCCCACTCGTTTTAGTACTTTCGCGTACTTTCATCGGAGTACTACCCAGTACTTCGTATTTGTCTGCCGTTAGATCGACATCAACGAACGGTTCTAAAAAAGCCCAACCACTCTAAAACTTGTAAACTAATTAATCTTTTCGATAATAGAATTTGTTCATGTACGATAAAAGACTCATGTGATCTAACACTAGCACTTCAAGTAAACCTTTATTTCGTTTATGTGTGGATCGAGATCATGCTTGTTAAAACAACCAAATGTTGTTTTTATTTGCAGTCAGCAATCATGTGAGAAGATGAGAAAAGGCCTAGTAGAATTTGGAGCTTATGGCAACATAATTTGGAGGAAAATGCGGGTTGGGGGTTGAGTGGAAGAATGGCCAGATTTGCTGCCACTGGGTTCCTAACTTTCTCAGCGTGGAAGGCATGAGTTATCTTATCACATGTGGTCAATAGTTGTATCTATGGTCTATATGGCATTATTTTCTTCTACATTTACTTCTTATGTGATCCAACACTAACACTTCGTGTGAACTTTCATTTGGTTCGTGTGTGGAGATCAATGAGAAAAAAATTATACACCTGGATTAGCTAACATAACGGGAACCCATATATGGATGTAATCAATGTTTATAAGTCAATATTGTAGAAATCATCTTCATGGGATGGATCCTAAAAGCCGTCCACATATTAGAGAACATAGGAATAACTAGACGCTAACGCGCACTTCACTGTGACATTCTTTTGTGGTGGCGTTCGCATTTTTCCCTTTCTCGAGAGTAATGGTTTTTGGTGTTGTGTCACGGGGTTAGTTGTGCTGAGCTAGGCTTTAGTTAGGTTGGATGAGTTCTTATTTTCCTTTGCATTTGTTGCGTCATTCGCGTCCATTCAATGGAGTATGTAAACACGAGGGGCAATCTTAGAAAAATAGAAAGGCATGAGAAGAAGGGTGTTGTTCGGTGTGCAACTCTCATGGTCTTACACATTCCAGTCTTGGTTGCAAGGTGTCGTGGGGGTCTTTGATGACGTTTGTATTTACTCTCGTCAAGTGTTGTTGTTTGGGCGTGATGGTGTTCAATAAGCGTCGCGGGCTGCACTGAACCATAGCAATGCCATGACCCTTGAGTGTGGGCCTGACAGCCTCCCCAACCAGTCCATCAACTTATGTGTGGGGCCCAAGCGTCGCTCCGCAGCGATTGTGCATCACTGCATTTCCAAGGAGCTTAGTGTACATAATTATACTGAACACACAAAGTGTCGAAAAGTGCTATTGTGAGCTCGAGCTCAGATGATCTCGAATGAACAGTAAAATCCAAGAAAAAAAATATTCAAAAAAATAAATGTTTTGGCAAGAAACATTGACATTTTCTCTATACGCATGCAAATTTTTGAGACATAATAACATTTGTGGAGGTGTGGACAAAAAAACAAAATTGATGCTCCAAAATGGTTCCAAAACACTCTTTTTCGAGCATCGCTTTTATTTTTGCACACAACTCCATAAATGTGATCTCGTCATGAAACTTTGCATGCATGCTGTAGAAAAAACATCAATGTTTCTTTAAAGAAATCGGATTTTCTTTTAGAGTTTTCTTTTAAATCAGGTTTTACTGTTCATTCAAGATCATGTGAGCTCGGGCTCACATACTCCAAGTACCACAAAGTGTTGCCTATATAAGGTGAAGTGGGGACATGAAAGAATAGAACTAAAACTGAATGCAGCTGCACATTTTTAACCAAAAGAGAGCAGTGAACAGAGTGAACTGGGCTAGCATCTGATTTACAAAATAAATATGTATGTATAAGTTATGTCTGTCGTTTCAGCACAACACTGCATCATCTTCACTAACCATTCTTAAGGCTTCAGATGACCAAGTAGGTGGCAAAGTTTTGAGAGAGAAAAATCTTGTATGCAATGGACTGTTACACCTAATAACTTCTAAAATGCTAACATTACAACATAATTGGCTCGACCAAAGTAGAATTTCCACTTCAGAACATGGTAATAGAAATATCTGGACGTGGAAATCATGTCAAGCCCATTGAAAACAACAGTGTTGTACAAGAAGTATAATGAAAATTACACACAGGTATTTTGTAAGTCAAACCTAACATGCTGAAATATATTATGACCTTTTACAAGACAATGAATAAGATTTACACAGAAACTTAAAGCTGGAAAATGTGCCGACAAACCGGAATCTGTACATACGTCGCCAATACAAAACCTGTAACGATTAGGAACATAATTAATTCATTTGCCTGATTATTTTAACGCAATAGCAATTTTAGAAGAAGAAAATTAATGGGAACATAAAACATGGTGCATTTGGATGCAACATACGCATGAACAAACCATTATTTTCTCGAGATCATAAAGATCAAACATAGGGAAGCTTTTGCTTCAATCTCCACTGATCACTATTGCGTTTACCAGCGTCTTGTACATGAATTAAGAAAACACGAAATAGATAATAGAGATAAAAATGGACAGGTGTTTTTGCTGCAACTGCACAAGTACATGACAGTCCTAGAATCACCACCGTACCAGCACGTCATCTATTGTGATCATATCACTAGTAGAAAAAAGCCCATTTGTCCTGGTTCCCGAACCGGGACTAAAGTGTCGGTACTTGTCGTGGAATTGTCACGGCAGATGTCCTCGAGCTAGGACTTAGTCGTGGAGCCATCGCAGCTAGGAAGCTTGAAGGGGTTAATGCGGGACAAGGAACACGAGGGTTTATACTGGTTCGACCCCTTACGGTGAAGGTAAAAGCCTACGTCCAGTTTGAGGTGGTATTGATTAGGGTTACGATCACCAGGGAGCTAAACCGCTATGCCTGGCTTTCGATGAGATTGTTCTTCTCCCTAAACCGCTGCCGGGTCATCCCTTTATATAGGGAGGCTGACGCCCAGCAGCTCTCAGAGTCCCGGCCGGCTCATAAGAGTGTCCGGCTCGGACTCTCAACTATCCTTGCCTTACACTACAAGTTCTAGCATAATAATGATTGCAACTACGGGCTTTAAGCCATATCCGGGTCTTAAGCCCATCTTTGGCCCACCGTCTTCAAGCTTGGCGCCGGGCTTCTGGCAATGACCATATGAGTAACCCGGCCCCTCCTGGCGGGTGACTCTAAGGTCTATATCCTCAACATTAGGCCCCAGATTGATTTGAGCCGGCTCATGTCAATCTTCCATTCCTTCGACAGAAAAACCTCCAGCTTACAATTGTGTGAAGGTCATAACCCGGCGTGACGTCATCCTCCGGACTCCGGATAATCCGCCATGACATCATCTTTTATTAAGCCCGTTTTTTACTCCGCCAGATCCGCAACGGATCTTTTTCTTTACTGTCATCCCGAAAATCGAGGCGTTTCGTGGGGAGATAACCACGCCATGGTCTCCTTGATTCTCGCGCCCACTTATGAGCTCGCCTTATAAATAGGCCGGCCCGACGGGCCTTTCTCACTCTCCTTCCTCTGTCGTCTCCTTCCTCTCACTGTCCCGTGCTGCTCGAACTCCGCCGCCGTCGCCGCCGCGGGTCTTCTCGTCGTCACCAGCTCAGGCCGCTGCATCACCCTGATCTGACCAGAGAAACGCGACGATCTCCGCGACTCTCCAGCTCTGGTGAGTCCTCGCCACTCCATAGGGCAGATCTGTACTAGGGCTCGAGTAGTTCGTCCGTGTTTTTCGTAGTTCGTCACGGGCCTCAATAGATTTGATTTTTACTACCTCCTTTAGATCTTAGACTTGCATAGAACCATTGCGGTGACTGTTTAGCACCCATTTTACACGCAAGCAGCTCTCTTTTTACTGCATAAAAACCTTGTTCGAGCCCAAGAACTTCTCCACCATCTGTTTCTAGGTCTAGAAACTTTTCTTTTGCCCGACCGTTTTGATCCAAAAAAATTACTGCGATGTGTGAAACCTGTTTTACCACACTTAGTAAAATTGCAATCATTGAATCTTAGCGGTTTACGGTTCCGGTTTAAAGAAACCACACGTCGTAGAACCTTCCGGCTTAAAGAAAACCATGCTCCATAAAATTTCCGGCTTAGCTGTGATAAAGCCTGTAGACAATCAAATTACTCTCAATCCCTCGGGCGGCTTAAATAGCCCAGTGCACTTAAATGTATACCATTAGTCCCCTTTATAAGCCGCCACCTTGACATTGAACCGTAGATTTCTTCCGGCTCATAATTAACCCGGGCGTTTTTCCTTTTATCATAGACTGCCGACTTTCACCATGCCTCCCAAAGCTCCCAAAGCCTCCATTACTTGCAACTGGATGAGGTCCAATGTCACCAATGAGACCCTAGCGGATTTTGTTAAGTCGGGATATCTGCCCAAGAAGGACGTCATGTCCTACCGTGCCCCTGACCCGTCAGAAGAGAGACCACAGCCAAAGGATGGGGAGGTAGTGATTTTTGCGGATCATATGAGCCGGGGCTTCGCACCGCCCGGTTCAAAGTTTTTCAGAGACGTTCTGAACTTCTTCGATCTGCGGCCTCAGGACATAGGACCCAACTCAGTGTCCAACATCTGCAACTTCCAAGTATTCTGCCAAGTTTACCTTGGAGAAGAACCTAGTCTGCTGCTCTTCAGAGAGCTTTTTTACTTGAACCGTCAGAATAAGTGCGCCAATGGGCCAAGTCTAGAGCTAGGCGGCATCTCCATTCAGCGGCGAAGAGACTGTCTTTTCCCTTATGCCGAGCCGCCGAGCCACCCAAAGGACTGGAACATGACTTGGTTCTACTGCCAAGACACGTCACCGGCTGATGAAAGTCCGCTGCCCGGCTTTCGCCCATCGCGTCTGGAGTCAACACACCCACTGTCAGACAAACTGACTTCGGTGGAGCGCCAGCCTCTGCTCCCCACTATTAACAAGATCAAGGCTCTCCTGGGCAATGGTCTGAATGGAATCGATCTGGTCCAGGTCTGGATATCGTGGCGGGTGATCCCATTGAGCCGCCGCCCCGGCTTAATGTGTGAGTACACGGGCCGAAAGGACGACCCACAGAGACACAACCGCAATGATCTTCCTGAAGACGTTGCTGAGGAGATGACCAAGGCTCTTTTAAACGAGAGCCTGGCAGACTTCGGAAGGACCGGGTTAGCCCCCTTCTGCAAGACCAACCCAGCCCCAGCGGTAAGCTGCCAATCTGATCATCCTACCTTCTTCTGTATATAACTTTCATCTGAATCGTTTGAAGAAATCATCATTGTATTTTTCAGGCCGACGACAAGTTCTGGCGGGTCAAATATGCCCATGAGGCGGCCAAGAAGGCCAGAAAAGTGAAGAAAGCCGCCAAAAGAGCCGCTCCCCGTAAGAAGGGAAGTAGGCCAACTGCTTCGGAGCTGATGCAACTAAGCGACAGCTCCGAGTCAGAGGTAACTCCTGAATCTGCAAGCTCTTTGTTATGTTTTATTGTTTATCTCTGTCCGTTTTACCAACACTTGTTCATCAACAGGATGACACCGGAGCCAGTAACCCGGTGGTTGAAGAGGTAATGTCACTTTCCTCCGACTCGGAGCCCTTGCCAAGGCTGAAAGTCCGATGGGTAACCCGGAAAGTAAGCTTTTCACATCCTTTAGCTTATCAAGATCCTCAATTTATTTTGAAGTGACAGGTTCATGAGAGCCGGCGTCACACCCGGACCAACAAGGACACCGACCTCTCCTCCGGGTTACCTGACGCATCAAGGAAGCGCCGAACTGAGGTTATTTCCCACTTATACCCTTTTCATCTGTTGGCGGGTGTTATACGTCAGCCACTCAATTCTTCTGACTCAAATTATCAGGAGACCTCCCCCTCTTCCGGCGACTCTATGCAGTCAAGTCTGCCGGCTTTCAAGACCGTGCCCAGGTAATGATAACCCTCTTATATTTGTTCTGGTCTTTGCTCATACTTTTTATACTAACCTTTGTTGTTCTTTCAGTGCCCAGGCAAAGCTCACCAAGAGGGCGAAGAAAACCAAGTCAGCCGGAGAACCGGATTTGCCTGAGCCAGAGGTGACGGTCCAAGAACCGCCAGCTGCCTCCGCCCCCGAAGCCACCACTCCAATGGACACGACACCTGTAGAAGCTTCTGCTGACCCGGAGGCCTCCGGCTCGGCTCAAACAACAAATGACCCGGACGTGGTAATCACCCGGACGGAGTTCGTTGAGCCGGGGAGACCTACCGTGCTGGCCAAGTGCTCCGCTAAGGGGGAGTTGCTGCAGCCCCACCGGGTGAACCTGGACCTCTCCGACTACACCAACCTGAGCATCGGAGAGCTCGTCTCTGGCTACACCAGCCAAGTGCACAAGAGCCGGGACGTAGAGGTTGCCATGGTGAACCAGATCCAGCAGAAGTCTGAGGTATCATTCTGCTGTCCTCTTACTTACTGCATAGTTACCTTTACCATGCTAGCCCCCAAGTCGACGACTTATGATTGAATATGTTGTAGACTTAGGTTCCGGCTTGCTCCATTTGAACCGGCAATGTGTAAATAGAAACGTTCGATATACATTAGCCCCCAAGTGCCAAGTGTCTTTGCTTGGAAAACGCTTGGGACTTTAAATTTGTAGAGTAATTGTTCATGCCATAACCCGGAAGTTTATACAGGCTGTTGGCAAGAAGCTTGAGGCTGACCTTGCTGATCTCAAGAACCGGCTGAAGATGCAAGAGATGGAGACCCGGAAGGCAAACGCCAAGTTCGTGTCCAGCATCGCCGCGCGAGAGAAGCTGAAGACGGAGTTCGACGCTGAGCGGAAGGCGTGGGCCGAAGAAAAGGCCGCCTTGGTGAACCGGGCTGAACAGGCGGAGAAGGCTCTCTCCGAGAAGACCGCCGAGCTCTCCGGCCTAAAACGCCAAGTGTCCCAAATGGTGGCCGCAGTCTTCGGTAAGTCGTCTCGCCGGCTTTCATCAAGTTTAGAATGTGTATATCTCATAATTTCATCCTTGTCGGCGGCTTATCTGACTTTGTTAAACAGGTCCCAGAAGTGCCAACCTGAATCAGAGTGTGGTGACCAAGCTGAAGGCCGTATACACCCTGGTGGAGCAACTCTACACCGGGTCACAACGTGCCTTGGCTGTGGTGGCCCTCTCCAACGAGGTGCCGACTCACCTGGCGGAAGTCCTTCGCCGGCTCGCCGTTCTTCCTCAACGGATCCAAGAACTGCGACGAGCCTCTGCAAGAGCCGGAGCGATCGCTGCGCTGAGCCGGGCTAAGGCGTTCTTGCTAGAGTTAGACCCGGCGGACATCGCCCTCGGCTACCCAAGTCTGAAGGAAGATGGCACCGCCTTTGATCAGAAGGACTTTGCAGCTTGCGTGAAGGCCGTACGCCCGGTGGCCACTCTTATTGGCAACGATACCGATCTGACCAAGTACCAGCCGGGCTACGACGCAGAAAATCAGAGGATTCCTACTCCGCGCTATGAAGCCCTCAACTTGATCCCGCCGGCTCGTCAGCACACTTTCGCCTCGGAGATTGACCCGGCCGGGTTAATTGACGAGGAAGCCCAGTTCGAAGCTCTCAGCGACATCGACTGGAAATCATCAACCTTCCGGGTCTTGGGATCAGCCGGAGGAGAAGGAAGAGATGAGCCGGAGACTTCCACCCAGCAAGTGTCTTAACTTCCGCAGCCGGTTTACCAAACAATGCTCCACCCTTTTGGACGCGATGAGTTCTGTAATAGAGTAGGTGCAACAGTTTATCTCTGCCGTGCCATCGTGCACGTATTGAATGCTGAAGTATTTTGAAGTTGTCTCTTTGATGTTTCTCCGGGTCATAATCAATCCTTTGTTTTTCTTAACCTCAAAAGAGTTGCCTTTAATTATCCTGCATAGAAGGGCAAATCACAAGTCTCGAGGCGGCTTACCGCCCTGAGAATCATAAGTTTTAGATAACCCAGAATATGAATCAAAAAGGACTTGTCTTCAATGATATCCTGAATACAGCCGTAAGAACATACTTAACGGCCTGCAAGCATACTTCCGGTTTAGATAACCCGGATAAGAAGGTGGGTACCGCAACTCCGGTTTACCTGTCTTATAACACCCATTGCATTCAACAATACTGTAAACCCAAGTTAAGCCGGCAAAGTGAGACCCGGCCGTACACACTTGGAATAACCAGACAAAACTGACTATAAACTGGAAGAACTTAGGGGCTTCCGGTTCGAATACGACCAGAGACCCGGCCCAAAGGGGTTATGCTAAGATTCGAATACGATCATATAGCCCCCAGTGGGTGTGGCGATGCCAATCAAGAGGGTATCGACAACTATGTTCTCTTTGGTTCGAATACGACCCATGTTTGAATAGGAAGCCCCCAAGTGACTTTAAGAATTGTTTAACGACGCTGATTCGAATACGATCCACGTCGGTTCCCAAAGGGGTGAAACCATGATTCAAATATGATCAAGGAAAACTCCCCAATGAGCTCGGCACTGTGCCAATCAAATGGGTATCGACAGCTATGTTCTCTTTGGTTCGAATACGACCCATGTTTGAACAGGAAGCCCCCAAGTGACCTTGTTGCTTATGGCTAGATTCGAATACGATCATAAGCCGGATCCTCCTTCAAGTCATCATGTAATCTTGTAATGAAAACAACACGTGCATATTTGGAGGAGAAAAAAGGACAGAGGTCCTGCTTTATTGCTTATCATAATATATACATGGCTGAGAGAAATATGTACATCACGAGAGCTGGTGACTTAAGTGTAGTAAGGCCGAAGCTGAGCTATGTTCCACGGCCGACGGGTCTCTTCCTCCGACTTACGTGAATCTTTATGCTCCCGAATGTCAATGAGGTAATATGACCCGTTGTGCAAGTTCTTGCTAACCACAAAGGGTCCTTCCCAAGGCGGGGAGAGCTTGTGCGCATCTGTTTGATCCTGGGTGAGCCGGAGCACGAGATCGCCTTCCTGGAAGACCCGGGTTTTAACCCGGCGACTATGATAACGGCGCAGGTCTTGTTGGTAAATCGCGGAGCGAGCTGCGGCCACATCACGCTGTTCGTCCAACAAGTCAAGAGCATCTTGGCGCGCCTGTTCATTGGCTGCCTCAACATAAGCCGCCACTCGAGGTGAGTCATGACGGATGTCACTAGGGAGGACGGCCTCTGCCCCATAAACCATGAAGAAAGGCATGAAGCCTGTAGATCTGTTAGGAGTAGTGTTGATGCTCCATAACACGGAGGGCAACTCCTCCACCCAACAACCCGGTGTCCGTTGCAAAGGGACCAAAAGCCGGGGCTTGATACCCTTCAGAATCTCCTGATTAGCTCTCTCAGCTTGACCATTGGATTGAGGATGAGCAACTGAGGAGACATCAAGTCGGATATGCTCTCGTTGACAAAATTCTTCCATGGCGCCTTTGGATAGATTGGTGCCATTGTCAGTTATAATGCTGTGCGGAAAGCCAAAGTGGAAAATCACCTTTTTCATAAATTGAACCGCCGTGGCCGCATCGCACTTGCTAACTGGCTCAGCTTCCACCCACTTGGTAAATTTGTCAACCGCCACCAATAGGTGGGTCTTCTTATCCTTGGACCTTTTAAAAGGCCCAACCATATCAAGCCCCCAAACCGCAAAGGGCCAAGTGATTGGGATCATCCTCAGCTCCTGAGCCGGCACATGAGCCCGTCGTGAGAACCTCTGGCAACCATCACATTTACTGACCAAGTCCTCCGCATCAGCATGAGCCGTCAGCCAATAAAAACCATGGCGAAAAGCCTTGGCCACAAGAGACTTTGAGCCGGCGTGATGGCCACAATCCCCTTCATGGATCTCACGCAAGATTTCTTGACCTTCCTCAGGGGAAACACAACGCTGAAACGCCCCCGTAACACTGCGGTGATGCAACTCCCCATTGATAACAACCATTGACTTAGCCCGCCGGGTTATTTGCCTAGCCAAAGCTTCATCCTCAGGCAACTCGCCCCGGGTCATGTAAGCCAGATATGGCATTGTCCAGTCTGGTATGATATGGAGAGCCGCCACCAGTCGTGCCTCCGGGTCAGGGACAACCAAGTCTTCCTCCGTAGGCAACTTAACAGAAGGGCTATACAGGACGTCCAGGAAAGTGTTAGGCGGCACCGGTTTTCGCTGAGAGCCCAGCCGGCTTAAAGCATCCGCCGCCTCGTTCTTCCTGCGATCGATGTGTTCCACTTGGTAACCCTGAAAGTGCCCAGCAATGGCATCAACCTCGCGGCGATAAGCCGCCATGAGAGGGTCCTTGGAATCCCACTTTCCTGAGACTTGTTGAGCCACCAAGTCTGAGTCGCCGAAGCACCTTACCCGGCTTAAGCTCATCTCCTTAGCCATCCGAAGACCATGGAGCAAGGCCTCGTACTCAGCCGCGTTGTTAGTGCAAGGAAACAGCAACTGTAACACATAATGGAACTTGTCACCTTTAGGGGAAGCCAACACGACTCCAGCCCCCGAGCCCTCCAACTGCCTAGACCCATCAAAGTGGATAGTCCAATATGTGTTATCCGGCTTCTGCTCGGGCACTTGTGACTCTGTCCAGTCATTGATGAAATCCACCAAGGCCTGAGATTTAACAGCAGTGCGTGGCACGTACTTGAGACCATGAGGTCCAAGCTCTATAGCCCACTTAGCTACTCTCCCTGTGGCCTCTCTGTTTTGAATGATATCACCAAGAGGGGCAGAACTGACCACAGTGATGGGATGACCCTGAAAATAATGCTTAAGTTTCCGGCTCGCCATGAACACACTATAAACAAGCTTCTGCCAATGCGGATATCGCTGCTTGGACTCAATGAGCACTTCGCTGACATAATAAACCGGCCGCTGAACCGGATGCTCCTTACCCTCTTCCTTGCGCTCCACCACCATAGCCACACTGACGGCTCGTGTGTTCGCCGCCACATATAATAATAAGGGCTCTTTATCAACCGGAGCCGCAAGGAATGGAGGCTCTGCCAGCTGCTTCTTCAACTCCTCAAAGGCAGTATTAGCTGCATCATTCCAGACAAAGTTATCGGTTTTCTTCATCAACTGATATAATGGCATGGCCTTCTCACGCAAACGGCTTATAAACCGGCTTAAAGCAGCGATGCGACCCGCCAAGCGCTGGACATCATTTATACACGCCGGCTTAGCCAGGGAGGTGATAGCTTTGATCTTCTCTGGGTTAGCTTCAATGCCTCTGTCAGAAACCAAAAAGCCCAAGAGTTTGCCTGCGGGAACACCAAAAACACACTTGGCCGGGTTAAGCATCATCTTGTAAACCCGGAGATTATCAAAGGTTTCTCTTAAGTCATCTATCAGGGTTTCCTCTTTTATGGACTTAACCACAATATCGTCCACATAAGCATGAACATTGCGCCCGATCTGGTTATGAAGACAGTTCTGCACGCAACGCTGATAAGTCGCCTGTGCACACTTGAGCCCAAAGGGAGTGATGAACGCCGTCTTCTCCTGGTCCTTAACTGCCATTTTAATCTGATGATATCCCGAATAAGCGTCCAAGAAACTTAAGCGCGCACAACCCGCCGTAGCATCAATAATTTGATCAATACGGGGAAGGGCAAAAGGATCAGCCGGACACGCCTTGTTTAAGTCCGTGTAGTCCACACACATCCGCCAAGTGTCGTTCTTCTTGAGTACAAGCACTGGGTTAGCTAACCATTCTGGGTGAAAGACTTCAACAATAAACCCAGCCGCCAAGAGCCGGGCCACCTCTTCACCAATAGCTTTCCGCCTCTCTTCATTAAACCACCGAAGGGACTGCCTGACCGGCTTAAATTTCGGATCAATATTGAGAGTGTGCTCAGCGAGTTCTCTAGGCACACCTGGCATGTCAGAAGGTTTCCATGCGAAGATGTCCCTATTCTCACGGATGAACTCGATGAGCGCGCTTTCCTATTTTGGATCCAGATTGGCACTGATGCTAAACTGCTGAGATGAGTCACCTGGAACAAAATCAACAAGTTTAGTCTCATCAGCCGACTTAAATTTCATTGCCGGCTCTTGCTCTGTAGTTGGCTTTTTCAGAGAGGTCATATCTGTTGGGTCAACATTGTCTTTGTAAAACTTCAACTCCTCTGTTGCACAAACAGATTCTGCATAAGCCGCATCGCCTTCCTCACACTCCAGAGCCACCTTCCGGCTGCCGTGAACCGTAATGGTCCCATTGTGACCCGGCATCTTGAGCTGTAAGTACACGTAACACGGCCGTGCCATGAACTTGGCGTAAGCCGGCCGTCCAAATATAGCAAGGTATGGACTTCTTATCTTGACCACCTCAAAGGTCAATTTCTCCACCCTATAGTTGTTCTCATCTCCAAAGGCCACTTCCAACTCAATCTTGCCGACTGGATAAGCCGACTTACCAGGTACCACCCCGTGGAAAATAGTGTTGGACCGGCTGAGGTTCTTATCAATCAACCCCATACGACGGAATGTCTCATAATAGAGGATGTTGATGCTGCTGCCTCCATCCATGAGCACCTTAGTGAACTTATATCCTCCCACCTGAGGAGCCACCACCAGGGCCAAGTGACCCGGATTATCCACCCGTGGAGGGTGATCCTCCCTACTCCACACTATAGGTTGTTCAGACCACTGCAAGTAGCGTGGAACCGCCGGCTCAACAGCATTCACAACCCTCTTGTGAAGCTTCTGATCCCGCTTGCACAAACTAGTGGTAAACACATGATACTGTCCACCGCTAAGCTGCTTTGGATTGGTCTGATAACCCCCCTGCTGCTGTTGATGACACTTGCCAGACTGCTGGTTAAAGCCCCCTTGACCGTTCGGAGGACCAGAATTTGAGCCGCCGCCCGAGCCATGAAAGCCGCCGGCGCTTGAGCCGCCGCCCGGGCCATTGCAATTCTTAAAGGCCTTCATGATTGCACAATCCTTCCATAGATGAGTCGCTGGCTTCTCTCTAGAGCCATGCCTTGGACAAGGCTCATTCAACAGTTGCTCCAGCGTCGGGCCTGACCCGCCGCCTCGGGGAGGGGGCCTCCCCTTGCGTCGCTGGTTATTACCTTGTGAGCTGGCGTTGGCTACAAACTCTAGGCTGCCATCGGCCTTGCGCTTGCCTCCTCCTTGGTTCCCCCGGTTATGCTGAGGACCCTTGCCATTGCCGTTCTTCTTTCCCTTCCCTGTCCTTTCATCATCTGAAGGGGGATCCTTGGTACCATTAGAATCGGCGTACTTGACAAGAGCCGCCATTAGTGTACCCATATCATTGCAGTCGCGCTTAAGCCGCCCGAGTTTCATCTTCAGGGGCACAAAACGACAATTCTTCTCGAACATTAAGACTGCTGAGCCGGCATCCATCTTATCTGACGAATGTATGATCTCCTTAACCCGGCGAACCCAATGTGTCGTAGACTGACCTTCCTGCTGCTTGCAGTTAGTCAAATCCACAATTGACATAGACTGCCTACAGGTATCCTTGAAGTTTTGGATGAACCGGGCCTTCAGCTCAGCCCAAGACCCGATGGAGTTCGGTGGTAGCCCTTTCAACCAAGTGCGGGCAGTCCCATCCAACATCATGGTGAAGTACTTGGCCATTGCCGCCTCACTGACCTCCAGTAGTTCCATGGCCTTCTCGTAACTCTCGATCCAGGCTGCGGGTTGTAAGTCAGCCGTGTAATTGGGCACCTTCCTAGGGCCTTTGAAGTCCTTGGGTAGACGTTCATTGCGGATAGCTGGCACTAAGCAAGGGACACCCCCAGTCCTGGTAGGGATACCCACATCGACGGACGTCGTCGGATAAGCCGGGGGAGTCTGGTAAGCCGTCAACTTAGGCACCTGCTCCGCCTCTTGCCGCGCTCTGTCTTGGTCTGTTGCGTGAAAGGCTCCATTATGAGCCGGGGCATGGCCAGGGGGCGGGTCATGGCGTCGGACGTTACTTGAGCCGGTCGCTGAGACCATGTGTCTGCTGTAACTCAGGCTCTGGCCTGGACGAGGGGTCGAGTGGATCCTGTCCCGGCTGTAGGAGTACGCCTCTTGCTGCGCCAGTGCTGTCTGAAGGAGTTCCCTGACCCGGCGGGTTTCGATAGCCGTCGGAGAGTCGCCGTCGACCGGGAGAGCCGCCAGCCGTGCTGCCGCAGCGACCATGTTCTCCAGCGGGTTATTATAATGACCCGGTGGTATTGGCACGTACTGAGGCGGGGCAGGGGGCACCTGGGGAGGCCCCATCACTTGTGGCTGAATAGGGGTCCCAGACCCGGGCACTATGACCCCTGGCGGGTTACTAGACCCTGCACCTGGCGTGTTGAAGAGGTTGCGTGGATCGTAAACCGGAGGGAGTCGAGATTGGGCCTTTTGATGCCTCCTTCTCAGGACCTCATTGGACGCGTTTTGATCCATCGTGAGCCAGAAGGACTGCGCTTGAATCAACTGGGTTTGGGCATCGAGAGCCGCCCGCTCCGCAGTCATCCTGATCCCTTCCGCTGCCAGATCCTCCTTAGCCTTCACTAGATCCAACTTTAACTGTGCCACCTCCGCATCATGCTGAGCTTGATCCGCCGGGTCAACCGTGGCGGTTAACAGGGCCGTCATCTTGTCCGTGAGATCCATTAGCACCTGAGCCGGCGAGGGCACCGGGTTTCCCGCTCCGGCAGCAGGGTTCTGAACAGGCTGTGCACCGGCCATAAAGACCCCAACCTGACTTGGCGGCTCAAACGGGTCCGGAATACTGTCACCATCAGAATAACCCATGAGCCTGCCATCTTGAAGTTGATACAACGAGTTTGACTCATCGGTGGACGACTCGCCGTCAGAGCCGGCGGCCGTCTCATCACCAGACCCAGATCGATCAGAGAGCCCTCCATGGACGCATCCCACAAAGGCATGCCTTATGGCAGGCCGGGCCCGGACGGGTCGTGCAAGCTGAGCCGTCTCGATGAGATCGGCGCAGAGATCCGGCTCAGGGCCCGGCTCACCAATCTTGCCGATGAAAACATGAATTCCGCCGAAGGGGACCTGGTACCCGTACTCAATTGAGCCGGCGTCGGGGCCCCAGCTTGCATCGTCGATGTAGAGCTTGCCACGACGACTCTTGGTCATCCGGCCCACAACGTATCCCTTGAGCCCTTCGAATCTGCCCTTCAAGAACTCAAATCCACCGTGCGCTGGCCCCACGGTGGGCGCCAACTGTCGTGGAATTGTCACGGCAGATGTCCTCGAGCTAGGACTTAGTCGTGGAGCCATCGCAGCTAGGAAGCTTGAAGGGGTTAATGCGGGACAAGGAACACGAGGATTTATACTGGTTCGGCCCCTTACGGTGAAGGTAAAATCCTACGTCCAGTTTGAGGTGGTATTGATTAGGGTTACGATCACCAGGGAGCTAAACCGCTATGCCTGGCTTTCGATGAGATTGTTCTTCTCCCTAAACCGCTGCCGGGTCGTCCCTTTATATAGGGAGGCTGACGCCCAGCAGCTCTCAGAGTCCCGGCCGGCTCATAAGAGTGTCCGGCTCGGACTCTCAACTATCCTTGCCTTACACTACAAGTTCTAGCATAATAATGATTGCAACTACGGGCTTTAAGCCATATCCGGGTCTTAAGCCCATCTTTGGCCCACCGTCTTCAGGCTTGGCGCCGGGCTTCTGGCAATGACCATATGAGTAACCCGGCCCCTCCTGGCGGGTGACTCTAAGGTCTATATCCTCAACAGTACTAAAGCCCAATACCTTTAGTCCCGGTTTGCCTACGAACCGGGACAGATGGGGCTCCACGTGGCCGCTGCGGCTTGCCCAGGCAGGAGGGCCTTTTGTCCCGGTTGGTAGCACCAACTGGGACCAAAAGGCATCCACGCATCAGCAGTTCAGGGGCTGGGGTTTTTATTTTTTTTATTTTTGAAGGGGGGGTTGGGGGTTTTTAGGGTTAATTTAGGGGTTTCATATATTGTGTTACCTAGTTAATATAGAGAAGTGTCCTCTCTTATCTCCGTGCTTGGTCGACGCTACGTACTATACGTATAAAGAGGACTCGACACGCTAGCTAGCTAGTAAGCAAATGAAGGAAACCATTAAGTACAGAAGATCGTCATGAACATATACAGAGAGAAGTGACCGACCTCTCCTTCTCCGAGAGATTGGTCGAACAACACGTTTTCGTATATCTATCCGACGCTACTGGCTACATATATACAATATAAGATCTCTTACAATCCCCTAACATCTGAACTCAAGTTCCACATGGTATTCTCCGTCTTTATCGATGACGTGGTCAAGAAAGAATCCCGCCAATTCCTCTTGAATTGCTCGTATGCGATCTTGTGGTAGGAGTTCATCCCGCATCTGAAACATCTAATTTGGAGAAGGGGGTCAATACATATATATGAATGAAACTCAACACAAATGATGGTAATAAAATAAAATTGTGAATATTATTACTTACGCACTTCATATTGTTTTCTAGAGTAGCCCCGCTCACAGGTCGTGTGGCGGATGAACTCGCAAATGTAGTCTCCACAGTAATTATTCCCGGGTTCCTGCCACAACCACTTTACAAGAAATAGAGGTCAATCAAACTGATAAGCAAGCATGCTAAATGGTATTGCTGAAACTAGCTAGAATCAGTGGGAGATGCGCGGAACTAGCTAGTAGTACTTACTTTCGGGTGTTTAAATCGCATCTCCCCCGGCAGTCCCGGAGCTTCTGAGGTGAACTTTTTCCAAACCCTACTAGACAAAGAAAACAATTACTTGATATCAGGAAATGAACAGAGTTGCCGATACGGTGCGATAATGATCGATTAAACTTACTTCTCGAGCATTTTAGTCATGGTCGCATACTCCTCGGGATCTTTTCGTCTCGAGTCTATGACGGTTACTAGTCCCTGCTCAAGCTTAATCTCTAGCAGAATAAAGTGGAAGCTGCGCACGCATGCATAACTCATCAATTACATTACTATAACCTCGAGTAATAAGGGAAACTGAATACGCACAAGACAGTAACACTCACTTGAGTTCGTAAGGAAAGAGTATTGTATCTTTGTTTTGATTCCGAAGTAACGATCGTAGCAAGTTGGCCTTGGTTTGTTTGGCATCATGTTTAACATTCCATTCATCTATGAGATTTGTGTTAATGAACCCAATATCATCGATTTGTCTTTTCTTGCATTCGGCGATCTTCAATCTGCATAATATAGTGAGGATAATTATATATACATGCAATGAAAGAGCTGAGCTATATGGAGAGACTTAATTACAGAAGTAGTACTTACAGACAGTAGCAAGTGATGATTACTTTGTCGAGGGCCTTTTGATTGAAAAACTGGAAGAACTCCTCATATGAAACAGACAATAGATCAATTCCAACGAGGTCGTTGATGGTGCCATAGACCTAGGGTAGGGTCATAGGCCTGACCTATACGCCCTACCCAAGGTCACTACCCTAGAAGCAAAGACATCCAAAGAACAACAAAGAGTACCAATTGAAGTCGTCGAGTGCAATCCACTCGACCAGTCACTCCACTCGGTACCCCTCCCTCCTGGTATCACTCAACCAAGACGAAGCCATTCGACTATACGACAAACCACTCAACCTACAGAAGCCATGAGACACTCAGGACGGCAACGGTCAGGCGTTCACTTCGTAGTCTTAAAGGTCATTAAATACACTTTATAGCTGGCGTTACCAGTAACGCCCTATCTTTATGTACATTGAACCCCTGTAATGGAGGTGGGCTGGGGTCCTGGCGCACTCTATATAAGCCACCCCCCTCCTCTGGGACAAGGGTTCGCACCCCCTGTAACACACACTCCCATATTCCAGTCGACCGCCTCAGGGCACCGAGACGTAGGGCCTTTACCTCCTCTGAGAGGGGCCTAAACTCGTAAACTCTTGCGTACAATCTCACCGTAGCTAGGACCTTGCATCCTTATGCGTACCCCCTATACTTACTGTCAGACTTAGTACCACGACAGTTGGCGCCCACCATGGGGCAAAGCATCTTAGCGACTTCCGGCGAGGTTGCATTTTCTTCGATCTTCATCAACATGGTTTCCGGCGGCGGTTTGGTCATGGGCCGCGAGTTCCGACTCGGGGCACTCACTTTCGTCGCCGACGACTCCGCCTGGCTCCAGGAGGCCCCTCTCGACGTCGAGGCTCTTCCGATCCGTGGTTCGTCACACTTTCGCGCGAGTGCCTGCGGCGTCCTCCTTCGGTAGCCGTCGACCCCGTATCAGTCGGTCCTCGCGTCGTCGTCTCACTCTGCTGGATGCGCCGCAAGCGATCTGGTCGATCACGGCTCCAGTGGTGGGTGAGGCACGCGGTGGCTCGTCACGCGTTCACCCCCCAAGTCGCGGCAATCGAGCCCGACGTATTTCACTGCGGTTCAGTCGACGTGTCGACTGATTTCGCAGACACCTTATCCGAGAGCGGGAGTTGTGACCCCGCGGCGGAAGTCCTCATGGTCGACTCCCATCGCAGCCCACCTGGTTTTCGTTGCAACGGCGACAACGGTGGCGGCGACGGCCCGTCATTCGGCCATGAGGAGTATCAGCCCCAACCTCTCAGCTCGCAGCAGAGGGAGGAGCTGCACCGCCGCAACGTGGAGGCTCTCCAGACCCCCATCATAGGGGAAACCGCCGAGGCTCGTACCTTGGAGGCAGTGCGCCTGGGCACGCTGGCTGAGCGCACTCGTTTGGAGAATCTTCAACAATCTCTCGACGAGCGTGCCTGTCGATTGATCCCCAAGTCCAGTCGACGTCCACGGCAGTTGTTTCCACCGGAAACTAAGGTATTCCGCACACCGATTCAGAATCTTGCAGCTGCTGCGCGTATCGCGCAGTCCATTCAGTTGTCCCGTTCAGAGGCTTGGAACAGAGCAGGGCGCTGCTCCAAGCAGCCGGAGACCAGAACTCCGCCGTGTCCCAGTCGCGGAACAGAATTCACAGCAGATCAGTAAGGGCAGACACCGCTCAATCAGCACACAGTCCTAGATCGCCTTTGCGGCGTGGAGATCGTGATCACCGCCAAGATCGGCACCTGGGAAGAGCTCATGGAGAGTATGGTCGTGAGTACGCCCGTGACAACCACCGTCGAGCGCCTTCGCCCCTTCCGAGGGACGGGTCATACGCGCCCCGGCGGTATGATGATAGGCGTCCGTATGGAAATGACCGCAGAGTTCTAGTCGACCCCAGAGAGCCTGGCTTCGACACAAGGTCAGTCCTTGTGCAGGGTTTGGTCGACCGGAATAGAGCATACAGAGAAGGGTTGGATAGAGACAAGCCCAGTGGAAGCAGGGTTCACGTTTCTGGCCCAGAGTGTTTCGGAAGAGCCATCAGAGCCGCTGAGATCCCTCATAACTTCAGATTGGCGACTGGCGTCAGTAAGTTCACAGGAGAATCAAAGCCCGACACTTGGCTTGAAGACTACCGAGTGGCTATGCACATTGGTGGCGACAGCGATGAGGTGGCCGTGGAGCACCTCCCTCTGATGCTTGAAGGTTCTGCCAGGGTCTGGCTGAATCAGTTGGCCCCTGGGAGCATTTTAAGTTGGGTGAGTTGGCCCGTGTGTTTACCAGAACATTTGAGGGCACCTGCAAGAGACCTGCTGGTCTACCAGAGTTGCAGCATTGCATGCAGAAACCGAATGAAACCTTGAGAGACTATATAGTGGAGAATGTGTCAGATCACCAAGCAGTATGTGCCTTTAAGGAAGGCGTTCGCTACAGAGAGCTCAATCCAAAGTTCGGTCGGACCGGAGATATGTCCCTGACTCGGATGATGGAGATTGCTACCAAGTACGCTAACGGCAAAGAAGAAGACCGACTCCAGAGTGGTAAGAACAGACCAGTCGCCCAGGACACCGGAGGAGGAAATTCCAGTCGGAAGCAGAAGCGAAAGGCTGAGGCAGCACGTCCTGCCGAGGCAGCAGTGTTGAATCAAGGAAAGTCAAGGGGAAGCCCAAAGGGCCTTGGATCCCTAAGAAAGTGAAGGACCAAGCAGGGAATGATGTGATGGATTTGCCGTGTCATATTCACACCAAGAAGGATGAGGAGGGGAACCTGATTCTCCCCAAGCATACGACTCGACAATGTCGACTCCTAATCCAGAGCTTCCGAGAAAACCAACCCAGTGAAAAGGACAAAGAGTACGATAAGGAGGAAGACAAAGATGATGATGGTGGTTACCTCAATGTCAATGCCACCTTGGTGATTTTTGCTGATCTCGAGAGCAAAAGTCAACTGAAGGTCATTAACAAAGAGGTGAACATGGTTGCTCCGGCAACACCAAAGTATTTGAAGTGGTCAAAAAACCCCATTACATTCGACCAGTCCGACCACCCGCCACGCGTTGCTACCCCTGGGCGGCAAGCGCTGGTGGTCGACCCAATCGTTGGAGGCACCCGACTGACCAAAGTTTTCATGGATGGTGGCAGTGGCCTGAATATCCTATACGCTAAGGCCCTCAAAGGAATGGGCATTCTGATGTCCAAGCTCAGCAAGAGCAACATGCGATTCCACGGACTCATCCCAGGAAAGAAAGCCGACTCACTCGGTCAGATTACTCTTGACGTGGTTTTCGGCGATGAGAAGAATTACCGCAAGTAAAAGTTGATGTTTGAGGTTGTGGATTTCCAGAGTGCCTATCATGCTATTCTGGGCAGACCTGCCTATGCTAGCTTCATGGCTCGACCGTGTTATGTGTACCTAAAGATAAAGATGCCTGGCCCCAGAGGTGTGATAACGGTTTCTGGTAACCGTCAGAGAGCAGAAGACTGTCTTCAGGACGGTGCAAAGATAGCAGATGAGTAGATGGCAGCTGTAGAGTTTCAAGAGTACCAGAAAACTACAGATCCGAGTGATTTGCTGCGTGCCAAGAGGCCTGCCTCGGAGTCCGCATTTCAGTCGGCCGGCGAGACCAAGCCAGTCCACGTTCACCCGACCGACCCCAATGCTGCTCCGACCCATATCTCAACGACACTCGATAGCAAATAGGAAAAAGCGCTCATCCAGTTCGTCCGTGAGAACTGGGACATCTTTGCATGGAAGCCATCTGACATGCCCGGTGTACCCAAGGGACTGGCTGAGCACCGTTTGCGAGTCGACCCAAAGGAAAAACCCGTTAAGGAGCATCTCCGTCGGTCCGCCGCGGAGAACAGAAAGGCAATTGGCGAGGAGGTGGCTCGGCTTCTGGCCGCTGAGTTCATCCGCGAGATATACCACTCCAAGTGGCTCGCCAATGTCGTTATGGTTCCCAAGAAAGATTAATCACTTCGAATGTGTATTGACTTCAAGCACATCAATCAGGCCTGCCCGAAAGATCATTTTCCTCTGCCCCGCATTGTGGCACCCCGGCTTAGAGAAAACCCGAACGCCCCGTATTCCAGCCCAGAGATCGAGATGAAGTCTTCTGGAATATGGCACTGCTTAGCATAGAACAAACCAGCTCTTTACTACAATCTATTTGGGTACAAGGGTTACATCGGCACGGCGACACTATGACTGCCACTGTTGCTCTATGCAAGCAGCAGAACAACACGATGCAGCGGAAGAACTCTAGCAGCGGAACAACGACGACGGTGGTGAACTCCACTCCGCAGGGACTCTGGCTGGAACACTTATCCTAGCTCACACGAACCTAAACCATGACAAGCAAGCAATCAAATCCGGCATGACCTGCAAACTGGCATGACATGCCAGGTCAGTACATTGAATGTACTTGTAAGCTCACAATAACCAGAAGCATTCAAGACAACAACAACATGGCAATTACAGGTTAAATAGGAATTAACATGAGATCATCAGAATAACATGGCATCACCAACATAAACATGATACAGCTAGAACAATATGAGCATGGCATGACGATACTAACATGCAACATGATGACACTATATGCACCAGTTATTCTGCGCGGGCTACCTCATAACCAACACATGCATCACTTACCAACCTCGGACATCACGCGATCATCTCAGGATCAAATCAAGCTTGGTATAAACAATACCGTAGTAATCATTAAATGACCACAAGGAGCTCGATTTTTACCCACGATTCTCGCACAACATCACGGATATACAACATCTCGGTATCCTTGATACCACGGTGATCCTTACGGTGATCACAACCACGACCAACACTTGGTCCCAAACCGTGATCCTTACGGCAGTCACAACCACGACCAACACTTGGTCCCAAACCGTGATCTTTACGGCGATCACAACCACGCCCAACACTTGGCCCGTGATCCTTACGACGATCACAACCATGAGTTGTCATTAATCAAGTTATTCTTATTACTGTTGACTCACGGTGTGACCAACTTTCGAACTGGGCCCTTATCCGCGGGCACGGCTATCGATAGATTTAGTATACACTCTCCAGAGGTTAGTACACTGTACCCACACTACGGAACCCATGACCTCGCACTCCCATTCGTGTGGACCAACGGTGTTCCGACAAAACCGTCCTACTGCCATGACACTCTCCCGGCCACTCCGACCAACTCCCCTTTGGGCTAAGTCATGGGTGTCCCCGTGTCTACCACAAGACACAACGACCACCGTCGTGGCCACGATCCCACACTGGGACCCGGATCCATACAACAACAACGGGCACACAAGGCTTATGTCCGCCTACCTGATCAGGGTAGCGCGCGCCCATAACCTTCCCTCGTTGGAGGCACCAGCGAGAGGCACAACAATAGACCCAGTTAGGACCATCCCATACCGGTAAGCGTGGTTGCACTGGTTAGCATCGATTCAGCGGCACCATGACTCAGCCAACAGTTGTTCAAGTTCAATTTAATCCGGTTAACTTGAATGCAAATATGCTGAGCCATGATAAAAATGCATGAACATGATATCAACATAATCATGAGGGTATCACATAACTATCCACCATATCAACAATGAATCATATCCACCGAGCATGGCATACTGACTAGCATGCACATAACCAGTACATACTTCTCTGAAACATAGCATGACCACTAGCATCAACAATAAATGTCATGCAAGAACATATCAACAATGCCACCATGCAAGCATTTAACCAACTGGATGCAATGGAACATGCATAACAACGGCACTCGGGACAGACGGCAGTCATGCACCGAAGACCATCACCAACATCAACATGTACTACTAGCAAGCATAAACATATGAAAGGAAATACTAGCAGGTAGAACATGATAACAAAGTACAAGACAACATAGCACAAAAGTGAACATGCAAATCTAAACATCACTAGAACAACGATAACCATCTTTTCAACAAGCAAACATTTAATAAAGATTCAAGTTGAAAACCATGGCTACTACATGACTATCATGCAAGTGGGTATTGTGGCTTACCTGGGGTGGAAGAAATCACCGGGAGAAAGTGCGAGAAGCTCGCGGAACGAATCGCCGAAAAACGTTCTCTCTCGGAGAGGGCTGAATAAGGGCAAGGGCATAATGGTCATTTTCACAGTGTCAAACCATAGTGAAAGCATGACCAACGGAACGGGCTCGACGAAATGAAGAAGTGAGCGTTCGAATCACCTCATTTGGAGCTACGGTTAAAAAGTTGTGGAGTGTTTTCTGCCAGGGACCATCTGTAATGAAAATATTTTCAAACAGGGCCTGAACAGAAAAACAGAATGCGTAGTAGAAAAATACGCTTTGGGAAAGCAAAGACGTAATCAGTGGATTACGCCTCCACTTATCCACGTCAGCGTACCTGGGTCAACGCGGGGCCGGCTCGTGTGTGGCTGACAGGTGGGTCCCACCTTATCCACTCCCTCTCTCCTCCTGGCCTCCTTCTTCTTCCTCCCGCCTGGACGCATCGGGCCGAGCAGGGGAGCTCACCCCGACGAGGCTCGCCGGCGATCCCGGCCACCATACGGGGTGCGCGACCTACCGACGAGCTCAGCAGGACGAGGCGGATCCATTCAGCAAGGGCACGAACGCCGAGGAGGATCGGAGCGACTAGGGTGTGGACTCCGGCGGAGATGGCCTCGGGTGTGGTTGGGCTACGGGGCTGTGGGGCACTCCGGCAAGGGGAAAGTAGGTGGGGAGGGTCAGGGAGTCGAGGGGACTCCTCCGGTGGTGGTGGAACAGAGGGAACGGGCTGGGTTCGACCGAATCGAGGAAGGGCAGAGGCGGCGGCCATGGTGGCCATGGGGGCACAGAGAGCTCCTAGAGCTCGAGCAAGTGGACGGGGAGGGAGCTGGGAGAGAGGCGAGGCTGGAGGTGAGCTCGGAGAGGCTCAGGGGGGGCTTAAATAGCCGCGGGGTGAGGGGCCGAGCTGGCACCGCCGCGGACGCGTGTCCGGCGCCGCAGACGCGTGCTCGTGCGCATGAACTCGGGGCAAACCACGGGGAGGGCACAGGGAGAGCTCACGGGGTAGAAGAGGTCGAGGGACGTAGGGAGGAAGACGACGGCGATGAACCGAGCCAAACGCCACTGTACGCCTGTGGGAACACAGCGGTTTGCGTCGGTGAGCAAGCTGCCGGAGAGGGAGAGGGGTCCAGGGGAACGGCGACGACGAGGGTTATCTACTGGACATCATCACGAGCGCGAAGCCGACGAGAGGGGGAGGGGCCCGAGCAAGAAGCCATTCTGGGCGCGGCCATTGCATGCCAAAGCGGTGGTCACCGCGCAGGCTGGCATCCAGAGGAGCCAAATGGCTGGCCAATGTTGTCTAGTGGTAAGTCTTTCGAAGGGTGGTTTCAACTGTGGTGGTAACTTGGTGAACAAGGCTCTGGTCAAATAGAAATCACCCTCTGAAGTTTACTGCAGTAAACTTGGGTGAGCACTGGTGATCAACAGGAAGGGTTTTGGCAGCAATGGAGTTGTCTGCGAGGTTGAGGTAAAGAAGGACATTCATCCTAGTAAGTTTGAGGAGAAATGGACCAAGAATGAATATAGTTGCTTCACAACTGCATTTTTGGTCCAGAAATGAAGATCATGATGATGCTCTCACATGGATTTATGGAATGGGATGCAACTTGGCAAATCCTCATGATATGGACATATAAAGATGCTGTAAAAATCTCATGCCAAATGGACAAGCCAAAATGGCACTTGCTTCACAAACATCATTTCTGTCCAGAAACTTGAAATAATTTTGGTGATCAAATGGATCAATGAAATGATGCCAAATTGGGTGGATAGATGTTTCATGAGTATAAGAATTATCTGGTAATTTATCAGGATTTTTGAAGCAATATAAAATACACTTGCTTCACAACCTGAAAATATTGCCAGAAACAAAGATTTGCTCCTGTGCTCACATAGATGATTGGATGGGGCTGAAAATGGGTGGAGGGGGTTAATATAAGCACATTAAGGAGTGTGCAAAAGCTCAACTTATTTGGACACTCCTAGCTAGTACTTCCTTCACAAAGCCTTCTGTCTGACAGAAACTTTGAAAATTCACTGAGGAAGATTGGCTAGGCAAATAAAGTTGAACTTGTGCATGAGGCAATTATTTGTTCATATAAACATGACCAAAAAGGTGGGTATCCACTAGGAAAAATATAAATGACACTTCCTTCTCAAAGTTTTGCCATATTTGATCAAGATATGACCCAAACAATTTATGAGAATTATTTGGGAATTTATGGAGTGATGGAAATATAGGTTGCTTCACAACCTAGGGCAATTTGAGTTATTCATTTAATAGAAAAGGAATATTCCCAATAAAAAGAATATTGGGATTTGGGCTAGGATGGAAATGAGAGGGTCTAGGGAAAGATTTGGGAATGACAAGCCACTCTGGAAGCAAAGAAGAGGGCATCTTCTTCAGTTTCCAGACCACAAAGCCACGGAAAAGAAAAACTCAGGCAAAAACCTCGGAAAAACAAAAGAAAAAGAAAGGGCCAAAAATCAGGCTGTCACACGCATCGACCAGATAGTCGACTCAACTTCGGGATGTGAACGACTGTCCTTTCTGGACGCTTATTCCGGGTATCATCAGATCCGACTGTATGGACCCGATGAGATAAAGACAGCTTTCATCACCCTGTTCGGGTGTTTTTCCTATGTTACTATGCGCTTCGGCCTCAAGAATGCTGGTGCCACATTCATGCACATGATTCAGAAGTGCCTGCTCACTCAAATCAGTCAGAATGTGGAAGCATACATGGATGACATAGTGGTTAAGTCACGCAAAGGTTCCGACCTGCTGACCGACCTCGCTGAAACCTTTGCCAATTTAAGAAGGTATGATATCAAGCTCAATCCATCAAAATGCACATTCGGAGTCCCCGGCGGAAAGTTACTCGGTTTTCTCGTTTTCGAACGAGGGATGGACGCGACTCCAGAGAAGATTGGCACAATCCTCTGAATGAAGCGCCCAGTGCGTGTGCATGATGTCCAGAAGCTTACTGGTTGTTTGGCTGCATTGAGTCGATTCATCTCACGCCTCGGTGAAAAGGCACTGCCTCTTTACCGACTGATGAAGAAGTCTGACAAGTTTGAGTGGAATGACGAAGCTGAAGCAGCGTTTGAAGAGCTCAAAGCCCTGCTTTCCACCCAGCCAGTGCTTGCTGCTCCAGTTAGCAAGGAGCCTTTACTGCTTTACATCGCAGCCACGGGACAAGTTGTCAGCACAGTGCTCACAGTCGAGCAGGAAGAAGAAGGCAAAGCCTTCAAAGTTCAGCGCCCTGTGTATTACATTTCAGAAGTCTTAACCCCGTCCAAGAAGAGATACCCTCACTATCAGAAGCTTGTTTATGGGATTTACCTGACCACGAAGAAGGGTGCACACTATTTCTCTGATCACTCAGTTTCAGTCGTCAGCGACACTCCATTGTCAGAAATTCTGAATAACAGAGATGCAACTGGTCGAGTGGCAAAGTGGGCGATTGAAATTCTTCCTTTAGATATCAAGTTTGAGGCAAAGAAGGCCATCAAGTCTCAAGCAATTGCAGATTTCCTCGCAGAGTGGACAGAACAACAACAGCCGACTCAGATTCAGTCGGAACATTGGACCATGTTCTTTGATGGATCCAAGATGTTGAATGGCTCTGGTGCAGGAGTGGTTTTAGTGTCCCCACGAGGGGACAAGCTTAGTTATGTCCTCCATATTCACTTTGATTCTTCAAACAATGAAGCTTAGTATGAGGCACTATTGTATGGGTTGCGTATGGCCATTTCACTCGGCGTCCGGTGCTTGATGGTCTATGGCGACTCAGATTTGGTGGTTAATCAAGTAATGAAGGAATGGGACGTCAGGAGTCTCGCAATGACAGGTTATTGCAATGCAGTGAGAAAGCTAGAGAAGAAGTTTGAGGGGTTAGAGCTCCACCACATACCACGAATCAAGAATCAAGCTGCTGATGATCTGGCGAAGATAGGTTCCACTCGGAAGCCTATCCCCAGCAATGTGTTCTTGGATCATCTCCATACCCCGGTAGTACAAGAAGATCCCTTCAAGGAAGAGCCCCCCGCAACCAATAAGTTCAACCGACCTGACTGAGATTGAGGTTCCAGCCGTGGTCGACTTGATCATGGAAGTCTTGGTGGTCACGCCCGATTGGACGGTACCCTACATCGCGTACATTCTCAGGAAGGAACTCCTAGACGATGAGGATGAAGCTCGCTAGATAGTCCGTCGATCCAAAGCCTTCACAGTGATAAAAGGACAACTTTACAGAGAAAGTGTCACAGGAGTGGCTCAGCGCTGCATCACCCCGGAAGAAGGTCGAATGATCCTAAACGATATCCACTCGGGGACCTGTGGTCACCATGCGTCCTCTCGGAACATCGTGGCCAAAGCATACCAAGCGGGATTCTACTGGCCTCGAGCAAATGAGATGGCAAAGGATATAGTTGACAAGTGCGCAGGTTGCCAATTCTACACCAACATGTCCCACAAGCATGCGTCTGCCTTGAAGACTACTCCACTTGTCTGGCCGTTTGCACTCTGGGGATTGGATATGGTTGGACCTTTCAAGACCGGCAGAAGTGGTTTTACCCATTTGCTTGTAGCAGTCGACAAGTTCACCAAGTGGATCGAAGCCAAGCCCATCAAAAACCTTGACGCAGGCACTGCTGTCAGTTTCATCAAGGAGTTGATATTCAGATATGGAGTTCCTCACAACAGTATCACAGATAATGGCTCCAACTTTGATTCTAATGAGTTCAAGGCGTTCTGTGCGTCCCAAGGCACTTGGGTCAACTATGCGTCCGTTGCACACCCGCAGTCGAATGGGTAAGCAGAAAGGGCGAATGGTTTGATCCTTCAAGGGTTAAAACCCCGACTGATGCGTGACCTCAAGCACGCTGCTAGAGCTTGGTGATTGAATTACCATCCGTCCTATGGGGGCTGAGAACGACGCATAACCGGTCGACTGACCGAACCCCTTTCTTCCTGGTGTACGGCCCCGAGGCTGTGCTTCCGATTGACTTGCTGCACAATGCCCCCTGAGTGGAACTCTTCTCAGAAGCTGAAGCTGAGCAGGCACGCGAAGACGCAGTCGATCTCCTGGAATAGGAATGCGAGATGGCTTTGATTTGGTCGACCATCTATCAGCAGGATCTGCGTCGATTCCATGCTTGCAATATCAAAGGTCGAGCATTTCAGGAAGGAGACCTTGTGCTCCGAGTGGATCAGAAATGGCCTCACAAGCTTGCCCCGGCCTGGGAAGGTCCCTTCATCATCACCTAGGTGCTTCACAATGGAGCGTACCACATCTACAACGTAGCCAAGAACATGGACGAGCCATGCGCATGGAACGCAGGGCTGCTTTGTCCTTTCTATACCTAAAATCACTCGACCTGACGACTTGTAATAAGAGTACTTCGGTTTGCTTTCCAAAGACAAGGTTTTTACAGTATCTTAATGATTGTTTCCCCGTAATCATTTGTGCCTAAATCCCCCAGTGGGTGGCTTAGCTGCGAACCTGATTCGCCTAAGTTTAAAAAAACATCCCGAGTGGAGAGCTATCCTCCCACTCGGAGGCTTAGCTGTGACCCCGTACTCACCTAAGTTAAAACCATTCCGAGTGGAGAGCAATCCTCCCACTCGGGGGCTTAGCTGCGACCCCGTACTCGCCTAAGTTAAAAACATTCCGAGTGGAGAGGAATCCTCCCACTCGGAGGCTTAGCTGCGACCCCGTACTCACCTAAGTTAAAAACATTCCGAGTGGAGAGCAATCCTCCCACTCGGGGGCTTAGCTGCGACCCCGTACTCGCCTAAGTTAAAAACATTCCGAGTGGAGGACAATCCTCCGACTCGAGGGCTTAGCT
>NC_057805.1:418650951-418651254 GCF_018294505.1 Triticum aestivum | reverse complement strand
CTAAGTTATAAATACTCCGAGTGGAGAGCAATCCTCCCACTTGGGGGCTTAGCTGCGACGCCGTACTCGCCTAAGTTAAAAACACTCCGAGTGGAGAGCAATCCTCCCACTCGGGGGCTTAGCTGCGACCCCGTACTCGCCTAAGTTAAAAACATTCCGAGTGGAGAGCAATCCTCCCACTCGGGGGCTTAGCTGCGACCCCGTACTCGCCTAAGTTAAAAACATTCCGAGTGGAGAGCAATCCTCCCATTCGGGGGCTTAGATGCGACCCCGTACTCGCCTAAGTCACAAAGATCCTCAGAG
>NC_057805.1:418640202-418650764 GCF_018294505.1 Triticum aestivum | reverse complement strand
CGCCTAAGTTAAAAGCATTCCGAGTGGAGAGCAATCCTCCCACTCGGTGGCTTAGCTGCGACCCCGTACTCGCCTAAGTTAAAAACATTCCGAGTGGAGGGCAATCCCCCCACTCGAGGGCTTAGCTGCGACCCCGTACTCACCTAAGTTAAAAACATTCTGAGTGGAGAGCAAACCTCCCACTTGGAGGCTTAGCTGCGACCCCGAACTCGCCTAAGTTAAAAATATTCCGAGTGGAGAGCAATCCTCCCACTCGTGGGCTTAGCTGTGACCCCGTACTCACCTAAGTCGCAAAGATCCTTTGAGCTATGTTACAAGTACAATGTACGCTCCATCCCGATCCGCAAGGATGATGAGGTGTCGATTGAACACCGCGTCTGAGCTACGTCACAAGTACAACATACGCTCCATCCCGATCCGCAAGGAAGACGAGGTGTCGACTGAACACCACGTCTGAGCTGCGCCACAAGTACAATGTACTCTCCATCCCGATTCGCAAGGACGACGAGGTGTTGACTAAGCACATCGTCAGACCCATTCGACGAAAGGTGAAAAGATCAAGTTCACTCGGAATCGAAAGATATTCAAAGGCGATAAAGGCAAAAGCCATGGTATTCAAAGAAAACCAAGTTCAGATAAATCCCGCAAAAGTTCAGAACCACAACGGGCAGAAGTACTCAGGCATCAAGCCTGAAAGAGTTTAACGGTTACATAACCACTTGGCATTCCGAGGAAAATAAAGGTGGGGCATAATGTTTGTTCACTTGGTAGGAGGAGGACTTGGTGGATCGCAAAAGCTGTCAAGGTCAATGTTGTCTGCAATGCGAGTGGCGGTGTCAAGGAAGGTGTCCATAAAAGACTGGAAGCTGAGCTTCTTGGTGTTGGCAACCTTGAGGGCCGCCAGCTTGTCTTCTTTGACATCCTTGCAGTGCACCTGGACCAATGACAGAGCGACATCGGCGCCACAACGAGCAGATGACTTCTTCCATTCCTGCACTCGACCAGGGATTTGATTTAATCGAGTCATCAAAGACTCGAGATCCTGTGAGAGTTCCGTCTGAGGCCAGAGTTCAGCATCAATCCGCATAATTGCCGCCTTCAGTCGAGCGAGATAATCCACAGCACCATCCAGGCGAGACTCCAACCGCAACACATTCATTGCAACGTCATCTTTGACAGGAGAGTTTATGGGGTCGAGACCTGTCTCGACCCGCCCAGTTTCTGCTTCGAAGTCTTGACAAAGTTCTGCACAGTCGGAAAAGCAGTGAGTCGACAGTTTAACAAGACGTGTCACTTGACATCAACAAATCAGTCGAACAGAAGGAAATACCTTCAAGCTTCAAGACCAACTTCGCAGCAAGCTGCCCCAGATAAGACTCCAATTCGCCCTTCTTGGCCTTGAGACTTCCAACTTCGTCAGTCAAGCTTTCTTTGTCCTTCTTCAGTCGCACAACCTCCTGGTTGGCTTCAGAAACGGCAGTCTTCAACTTGGAGTTCTCCTCTTCCAACTTGTTGACTGAGGCCAACTTCTTGTCCGGAAAGTGTTGTTTTCTCTCGCGCTTCCTTCTGAGCCGCGACAAGGTCTTGATCCTTCTTCTCCAGAGCCTGCTTCATTTTGTCTAAAGAAATAACATTCTTCAGACGAGCTTGGAGTTGACAGTTTTCACTACGCACATCTGTTCGAGTGGAGTCACTCAGTTCAAAGAGACTAAAAGAAAAAAAGAGAGAATCATAAGGTGGGCAATCGACGAATGGTTACCTCCCATGGTAGCTGGTTCGTCCTGGGCCTTCTTCAGGTTCTTCTTGGCCAGTTCCAGATCAAGGTTGAGGCTGATCTGCTTCTTCTCCAGTTCAGAAAATTGGGCTCCAAGATCACAAGACTTCTGTAGTCAGCAAATAAGATATGTCAGTTGACGGAAATAAAAGTCAATCACAGTGAGAGTTGCTCCAAGACTACTGCTGAATCAAACATTCAACAGTAGTCTCGGGGACTACACCCAGTGGGTGCACTTGGCGTGCCCCCACTGGTCCGGTTTTACACTCGGCATGGTCTGCCCAGCGTGAGTAAAAAAAGAGATTCTCACACCTCAGCCGACTACCAGCAGTCGACTGCGGTCTCGGGGACTACACCCAGTGGGTGCACTCTATGTGCCCCCACTGGTTCAGAAAAACACTCGACTCAACCTGGTTGACTCAAGTGGAAGAACTATTCACCTCTAAGACAGAAACACCCCAGTGGGTGATTGGATGCGAAATGCAGACCCATGATAGATGCACATAAAAGGTTCCAAAACGCTCATCCAAAGACACCGTACGGACAGTGAAGCAACAGTCGCAACTATCACTACTCAAGAGACCAGTCGGAAACCAACTAACCTTGACGTTGGCTTGCAGAGCGGTGCTGGCATTGTAAGCAACCTGACTGGCCTCATGCACCACCTCCATCTGCTCCATCACGAGGTTTTCCTGGAGAAGGGCCTCTCTGGCGGCACTCGGCGGGTCGTCTGGAGTCTGGTATGCAGCAAAGAGCGATGATGGCAGTATAGTCGGAGCAGTCACAGGGTCGGAAGCATGGAGTTGTACTGGAGTGGCAGAGGCCTGAGCAGTCGACCCCGAAGGACGGTCAGTCCATAGTGGATTGGCAAAGGTAACATTGGTCCGAGCCGGATCTCCGGATCGCTGGACCACTGTCTCAGACACCGATGTTGACTAAGGCACCTGATCCTCGGTCGTTTCCCCGCTTGAGGCCCTGCCCTCCTTCTCCTCTCTCTCAGAGGCACTTCTTCTTCATCATCCGGAAGCTCAATGACGTCCCGCGGAGCTACAACAAAAAGCAACCTTAAGAGTTCAATCGACCAACAACCCAGTCGGCTGAATAAAATTCAAGTTGGAAAGAGCGTACCAGCTTTGGAAGTGGCCGCGTCATCGGCCTCCTCATCACCTGGGACCTTGTCAACGTCCATGGAAGTCGCAGAAGTTGCAGCGCTGAAAAAGTTCATGATCCACTCGGTCAGAGCAGAAGTATGAGTCAGTAGAAGAAAACGCAGAAAGATAGAGCACTCACCCAGAGGTAACATGAACGTCCATCTTGATCTTGGGCAAGGTTTTCCGAGGCTTCAAAGGGGCCACCTTAGGTTGCTTGGAGACCTTCTCCGTCGGCTCCGGAGTCGAAGTCCGAGTGCGCTTCTGTGCTTGAGTACTCAGAGCCACGGACTTGCCGCGCCCGCCCGCCGGATCTTGGAGTTACTTGGATCGACGCTCTGAGCGAGTCGGTGAGTCGACTACCTCTTCGTCGTCCGACTCATCGTTGTCTTCCTCGTTGTCATCTTCTGGAGATTGCCAGTCACCACTCTCTTCTGCGCTGTCCTCTCCCTCCTGGTCTTGCTCCAGGGCTTGTTCACCATTGGGCATTGAGTACATCTCAATATAAACCTACAAGACAAGAAGTCAATCAAATATCAGTCGGATTTAGGAACAGATTCAAGACAAATTGAAGTACACTCGGAAGCGAAGATCAAACCTTGTCTGGTTGGTTGTTGGTGTCGAATGGATTGACTCTCCTAGCTCCCCTGGGGTTATCCTTGTTTCTTGTAATGCCCTTCGGCCACGGGGCCAGCGTCTCATCCGTAACATCCTCTGGGTGAACTCGAGCGGTGTCGTTGGCTCCCGAGTGCATCCACATCGAGTGGTCACGAGCTTGCAGCGGCTGGATGCGTCGACTGAGAAACACCTCCAACAAGTCCATGCCAGTTACACCCTGATGGATCAACTGGACCACCCTCTCAACCAACATGTTCGTTTCCACCCTCTCCGCAGCAGTCACTTTCAGTGAAGAAGGTTGCTGGGCACAATTCTAAGGAAAATGGGGGAAGACCAGTCGACTGACCGGGGGTCGCAATATCCTGGCAGTAGAACCAGGTCGAGTGTCAGCCCCTGACTGACTCAGGAAGGGTCATGGGAGGGAAAGCACTTCTCTTCCTCATCTGGATCCCTAGACCCCCACACATCTGGATCCCATGTGTCCTCTCGTAACTTGAATTTGCGTTCTTCACGGTCTAGGAGCGAATTGAGCAGATGTGTTTGAAGAGACCCCAGTGTGGTCGACAGCCCAGAAAATTCTCACACATGGACACAAACGCGGCGAGATATGTGATGGTGTTGGGAGTGAAGTGGTGGAGCTGAGCACCGGAAAAGTTCAAGAAGCCCCAGAAAAAAGGATGCGGAGGAAGGGAAAAACCACGATCGACGTGGGTAGCAAGGAGGACGCACTCACCCGACCGCGGTCGAGGCTCCGTCTCCCCCTCCGGCAGCCTTGCGGCTCGGGCAGCGATCAAACCGGAGTCAGCCAGCTCCTCCAAATCCTCTGGTCGGAGCGAAGATCGTATCCAATCACCCTGGATCCAGCCCGGCGGCAGCGCGGACCTTGATGACGACCCCCGATTCATCTTCTTGCCTTTCGCCGCCCTGTCACCTTTTTCGCGCACTCCAGTGCCGCCGTCTTGTCCTTCACCATGGTGGCGGGGCGGCGGTGTCGAGGGCGGAGGGAAAAGATGCAGTGGAGAAGCGGAGAAGGAAGAGGGAGAACGAATGCGCACAGTGCAGATGCCTCGGCCCCGACGCCTTTTAAGGACCCACTTCCGAGTGGCTGAAGCATGGGCCTGAGCAATCCTGTCAAATCCCGCAACAGTTGCGCGTCGGGTACATGGCGAAAAAGGTGGCACAGAAATCGAGGCGCCCCTGTCTATCTGTCCCGCTCACTGCGGCGCGCTCCGCCTCGCGCGCTTCCCCAAAATTTCGAATCCCGCGAGATCCGGGATACACCGTAACCAATCGCGCCAAAGATTTCGCATCAAAGTAACACTCGACGAGTGCCAGTATAAATCCACTCAACAATTTCTGAATCGATCAAGGCGACTAAAATGAAGCCAAAGTTTCAGCGTGGGCCTCCAATCCAGCGTGGACACTTTCGAAGCACAAGAGTCAAGGCAGGACTAACTTCAACCTTCTTTTCATTCGGACCTCAATCCATTCAGGAGCTAATGATGGTGCCATAGACCTAGGGTAGGGTCATAGGCCTGACCTATACGCCCTACCCAAGGTCACTACCCTAGAAGCAAAGACATTCAAAGAACAACAAAGAGTACCAATTCAAGGCAGGACTAACTTCAACCTTCTTTTCATTCGGACCTCAATCCATTCGGGAGCTAATGATGGTGCCATAGACCTAGGGTAGGGTCATAGGCCTGACCTATACGCCCTACCCAAGGTCACTACCCTAGAAGCAAAGACATTCAAAGAACAACAAAGAGTACCAATTGAAGTCGTTGAGTGCAATCCACTCGACCAGTCACTCCACTCGGTACCCCTCCCTCCTGGTATCACTCGACCAAGACGAAGCCATTCAACTATACAAGAAACCACTCGACCTACAGAAGACCATGAGACACTCAAGACGGCAACGGTCAGGCGCTCACTCCGTAGTCTTAAAGGTCATTAAATACACTTTATAGCTGGCGTTACCAGTAACGCCCTATCTTTATGTACATTGAACCCCTGTAACGAAGGTGGGCTGGGGTCCTGGCACACTCTATATAAGCCACCCCCCTCCTCTGGGACAAGGGTTCGCACCCCCCGTAACACACACTCCCATATTCCAGTCGACCGCCTCAGGGCACCGAGACATAGGGCTTTTACCTCCTCCGAGAGGGGCCTGAACTCGTAAACTCTTGCGTACAATCTCACCGTAGCTAGGACCTTGCCTCCTTATACGTACCCCCTATACTTATTGTCAGACTTAGTACCACGACAGTCGTGCTCCTCTTTAACTCTCAGCGTCAAAGTATCCTTCCCAGACTTGCTGCAGATGTCCATGTACCAATCATGGAATCTTCGCATCATCGTTGTTAGAGGAAGATAACCAGGTTTAACGAGAGGCTTCCCGTGCCGGTATTTGAATGCGTCCACCTCCATTGTATCAAAAAGTGCATCGTCGGGCATGTAATCTCTAGGATTGGTACCGGGCACCATCCCCGGAAGATTAGTGATGATATCGCTAGACACCTTGAGTGGGGGCACGATTGCTTCACTTGTTCGCCGAGCTGGGGAATTTTTTTCCCACTTCTTCATTCTGCTAACCTTCGATCACTGCAAGTACTTCCTGACCGCTCCGCTTCCTTATATGTCCTTTCAATAATGCGGTCATAGTTGGTTTGCGGTGGAGGCGGTGGTGCTCGCTTCAGGGCATCCAAAGTGCGCTTTGCTTTCATAGAATCTATCTTCTCCTCCGGAGGTGGATGTTTCTCAGATTTTTGCGTTTCAAAGAAGTCCTTCACTTGGGCTTCACAGATCTTCTTGTTTTCCTCCTCACTCATCTTGTATGGTAACTTCTCTAGAGGCTTGAGAGAAGGACCGAATCTGTATTGCCTCCCGCTTGTGGTTGTACTGCTAGACGCCGGAGCAGCCAAAGCGGCTGCGGCTGTCTTCTTTCATTGCTTACGAGCCAGAGAAGAAGGAGGCAGAGTGCTACAACGCGCCGGAGCGGCGGCGTCTGTGTTCCACCGTCGCCCACGAGGCGAAGGAGGAGGCGGGCTACTCGGACGCGCCGTAGTAGGCGGAGAAGGAGGCAGAGTACTGCCGCCCTCACGCGCCGGAGCAGGAGGCGGAGTGCCCTGATCACTCACCGAAGGAGGAGGAGGAGGAGTGCCCAAATGACTCGCCGGAGGCGTGAAGTTCAGAAGCTTGACGTGCTCCTTCCGCCATAGACATGGAGTCTTCAGAGCAAGACCCAGCTGGGTCTCCCCTTCACCTGTAGGGTGGTCAAGCTGGAGCTCCTCAAATCCCTCCGTTATTTCATCCACCATCACAACAGCATAACCTTGTGGAATCGGAAGGCAGTGAAAAGTTGCGTCGGGTTCAGGAGGGAACAGAGAGCCGACAGCCGCCTTGACTTTGAGGTTCTGCCATTGCGTCATAAGCTGGCACCAGTGTGACTCCGTGATAGCATCCACAGGGTAGCTAGGACCTGTGAAGTCAGGCTACTGAACGAGCTCGGTGGAAGCCATGCCGCTTCTCCGATGAGATGGCGGGGTAGCTTCTGCGGTAGCTTGGGCAGGATCTCGCTGGTTCTCAACAGCTTGTCATTCCTCTAGCTTTCGTACCCTTGCCTGAAGCTTCTGCAGTTCACTCAGCTCCACTTTCCTCCTCCTCTATTGGGTTTTGTAACCGCTTGCGTTGGGAAACCCAACCTTCCATGCAACAGAGCCTGGCGTGCCTCATGTTCGTCCAGGGTGCTCAGGATTCCCGAGGTCCTGTGTGAGATCGTCATTCTCTCTGTCGGGAACGAATGTCCCTTCCCGCGCTGCCTTGATTGCTGCCTGAAGCTTCGTGATGGGTGTTGCAAGTTGCTCGTCCGTCCAACAGAAGTTCCCAGTTTCAGGGTCCAAAGTTCCCCCAACCCCGAAGAACCAAGTCCTTGGACGGTCTGGCCAGTGCAATGTCTTTGGTTCGACCCCTTTAGCAATCAGGTCACTCTCAGCCTTGTCCCACAACGGCCGGGCTTTGAGGTAGCCACCTGACCCCGTGCGATGGTGATGCTCCTTCTTTGCAGCATTTATCTTGTTTGTCGCTGACATCTTCTTACTCTTCTCCGATGTCTTGTGGGCCACAAATTCGGCCCAGTGATCTCTTATCTTCTCAAATCAGCCGGTGAATTTTGGAGTCTTGTTTTTGTCGACATACGTTGATTTCAACTCATTCTTCCACCTCCTGAATAGACCTGCCATCTTCTTGAGAGCATGAGCCTTGACCAATGGCTCTATAAATGGCTTATCTGGATCCTCCTCTGCCGGTAGGGTGAAATTTTCCTTCAGCACGGTCCAAAGATCATCTTTCTGTCTATCTTCGACATAAGAAAATTGAGGGTCTTCCTTCTTAGGCTTATACCATTGGTGGATGCTGATCGGGATCATGTCCCTAACAAGAACCCCGCACTGAGCAGAAAATGCTTCCTTGGTCCAGAGGGGTTCAATAGGTTAGCCATCGCGCGCGATTTCTATGATCGTGAACCTTTCATCCTGGCGCAACTTTTTCTTCAGGCCTCGTCTCGTTGCCGAAGTTTTGCTCGATCCGGAGAGCTATAAAAGAAGAAAGAAGAGTTAATATATGTACATACCAAAACAATTAATGCATCAATTAGCTAGTCAACACAGGCTTAATTTATATATATATATATACCTCGCCAGACTTTCCAACAGATGATCCCGACTCCGTTCGGTCACCGGAGCCGTCATCACGGTCGCTAGAGCCACCATCATGATCATGACTTTCCTCCTCCATTGTTCGATCACCATAGCCTGCTTCCTCTCCTTCTAGACCATCGAGGTCATTGAGAAACGGTAAGACATCACCTCCATAGCGGATTATGTCCCCCAATATCTCTTCTTGTTCGAAGTCTCTTTGTTGATCCATAGTTTCCGCAAATATTACAACATGGAAATTAATATACAAACATGAGAGATGGATATATTAATAGTGGAAAACATAGACCTAGCTACCTAATCACAACACTTCTAGGGTTTGGGGTGGCCTCGACAACACTCTTTTAACTTGGTAAATTTGGGTGGCCTCGACGCTTCTAGGGTTTGGGGTGGCCTCGGCAACGCTTCTAGGGTTTGGCCCGGACCGCCTCTCTCATGAATGTCCGACGTCCGGACTGCCTCTCTCATGAATGTCAAACAAGGGATTTAACAAGATGGCGCCATTCTGGATGTGCAGAAAAAATGGTCCCTATTTTTCCTGATCTCATCTACCCTTCTATATGTCACGTTGTCTAGTGTCAAAGGATTCAATACTTTGACAAAAGAGAACGTGCACATATAGAATGGTAGATGAGATCAGAAAAAAATAGGGATCAACTTAATTATGCACATCCATAATGGGGCATTCTTGATAAATCTCTTATAAATCTCGAGAGACTTTGTCGGGTAGGGGCGGGAGGGGGTACGAGATCGATAACGTTTTTTTCTATGGTTTGGGAGTCCTCGAGAATTGGTTGAGCGAGAGGGGGTTGATCGACGTCCCCCTGTCGACCCCTTGGCAATCCTCGACCCTCGACCCCTCATCCCCTAGGCGACCGTTGACCCCCTACCCTAGCTAGTTCCGATCCTCGACCGCTCGGATTATCTTAACCTTTAAGGGATTTAACAAGATGACGCAATACTGGATGTGCAGAAAATGGTCCATATTTTTCCTGATCTCATCTACCCTTCTATATGTCACGTTGTCTAGTGTCAAAGGATTCAAGAAAACCATTGCTTCATCATTTGCCGAAAGTAACAGGCGCATAACGGTACGAAGCTCTCCAAAATTGTTTTGGAATGGAGTCCCGGATAGGATAATTAGCTTTTTGGTACGAAGTTCAGCAAGAGCCTTCCGAATATCGCTATTTGGAAGGTCTTTGCTGAAATTCGTACCAAAAAGCGAATCATTCTATCAGGAACTCCGTTCCAAAACAACTTTGAAGAGCTTCGTAGCGTCATATGCCTGTTACTTCCAGCAAATGATGTAGCCATGGATTTATTCAATACTTTGACAGACAACATGACATGTAGAAGAATATATATATAGATGAGATCAGAAAAAAATGGATCAACTTGTGCACATCCATAATGGGGGCATTCTTGTTAAACTAAGACCCTCGGCGATCCTCGACCCTCGACCCCTCGACACTCGACCCCTCGATGACCCTCGACCCTCGAGGACCCTCGACCCCTCGACCCTCGACCCCTCGACGACCCTCGACCCTCGACGACCCTCTACCCTAGTTTCCAACACCCTAGTTCCCGACACCCTCCTTCCCGATAAAATTAAGAAGATGAAGAACAAGAAAAAATGGAGGAGAAGAAGAAAAAAAATAGAAGAAAAAAATAAGGAAAAAAGAGAGGAGAAGAATAAGGAATAGAGGAGAAGAAGAAAAAATAGAAAATTTTCTATTTTTTCTTCTTCTCCTCTATTTCCTCTTCTTCTCCTTTTTTATGCTTCTTCTTCCTCTTCTTATTTTTTTCTCCTCTTCTTCCCTTCTTCTTCTCCTTCTTCCTCTTCTTATTTTCCTTTTTCCTCTCCTTCTTTTTCTTCTTCTTCCTTCTTCCTCTTTTCTTCTTTTTCCTTATTTTCCTTCTTCCTCGACGACCCTAACCCTAAACAGTACAACTAACGACAACGACTTCGCTTGCATACATATGAAACATGATCGATCATCTATGAACAATAAAAACATCATATGATATATGAACAAAAAAATCACATCTATGAACAAAAAAATTCATATGGTCATCTATGAACAAAAAAACATCATATATATATGCAGAAAAAAAACATTACATCAACATATATGCAAAAAAACATCATATATATATCCATACATCAACATACATCAACATATATGAAAAAAAACATCATACATAAAAAAACATATATGCAGAAAAAAAACATCATATATCCACGGCGGCGGCGGTGGCAGGGGAGCAGGGCAGGGACGCGGGGGCTCACTGGGGGCGGCGTTGGCG
>NC_057805.1:418636827-418639599 GCF_018294505.1 Triticum aestivum | reverse complement strand
CGGGACCAAAGGTCTCTTTTCGGCAGCCCAAAGGGCGCGAAGCAGGGGCCTTTGGTCCCGGTTCGTGGCACCAACCGGGACTAAAGGGGTGGCATTGGTCCCGGTTGGTACCAACCGGGACAAAAGGCCCTGTGTTGCCCGCGTCGCGGCCAAAGTTTAGTCCCACCTCGCTAGTTGAGAGAGCTCGAGGGTGGTTTATAAGCGCTGTTGCGCCCACCCTCTCGAGCTCCTCTCAACTGCAGCCTTTCGGGCCTAATTTGTGTCCCGCTGTGCCTGTGGGCCTACTGGGCCTGCTGCGGGCATGAATTCTGGCCCATGGTTAGGTTTCTAGTCGTATCCAGGCCGTGGTGGCCCAGTAGGTGGCACTTTTTAAAAAAAAAATTGTTTCCTTTTTTCTTTATTTATTTTATTTTGTTTCTACTTACAGCAAAATACTTATTAGTTTTTCATGTAATTCTTTTTGCTTTAAGGTAATAAAAAATTTAAACTTTCTGTTAGTGCCATTTGTTTTCCAATTTGAATTTTTTGAAATTTGTGTGAATCACTAGTTTTTGAATAACTTTATTATAAAAATAGATTTTTGAGTGATTCTTTTTCCTCCTATTTAATACTACTGTGTTTTATCATTATATTCAAAAATAGTTTTGTTATTTTAGTTTCTACCAAAAAATTCTTTATGATAATTCTTTTTGCTATTAAAGTTTCTAACAAAAAAACTTCTTTCTGAAAATTCTTTTTGCTTTTAATGTTTTGAACGGAAAATACTTTGATAATTTTGGTTGCATAAATTTTATATAATTTTTGTTTCAATAATACTAGAGTATAAAAGTTTTTTGAGTTGATTCCTTTTGCTATTGGAGTTTTATAAAAGCTTTTTAGTTGATTCTTTTTGCTATTGAAAGATAGTATAGTTTTGTTTTAGTTGATCATAACAGAATATTTTAATTGATTACTTTTAGTTCATTCTTTTTGCTATTAGTTCATTCTTTCAGCTAAATGACCCTTAAATTGAAAAGCATTACAAATGAACTCTGAAAAGGTTGAAAGTTGGCATGGTATCATCATTTCACCCACATAGCATGTGCTAAAAAGTTGAGAGGGTTACGATAAAAACTGGATGAACTTCATGTACAAAATAGACAATCTCTTTGGAAGTATCAGGGTTTCGGACGAAAACTCATATGTTACAAACGGATTTCATTTGTTCACATGTAACTACAGTGATATTCTAGATCAAAGGCATCATCATAATAGTTGTGGATAGAAAGTCTTCACTTTTTCTTCCCTTGTGTCCTTTGCTTATTGCGCCGTAACCATGGATAATCTTCATCGTTTAACAGGGTGCTTGGGTCAGCGTTGACTTTCAAGGGAGGAATTTCATGAAACTTCTCATAATCTTATGACATGTCTGTCTTGCCCTCCAATCCCACGATGTCCCTTTTTCCTGAAAGAACTATGTGGCGCTTTGGCTCATCGTATGATGTATCCGCTTCCTTATCTTTTCTTTTTCTCGGTTTGGTAGACATGTCCTTCACATAGAAAACCTGCGCCACATCATTGGCTAGGATGAATGGTTCGTCTGTGTACCACAGATTGTTCAGATCCACTGTTGTCATTCCGTACTGTGGGTCTACCTGTACCCCGCCTCCTAACATATTGACCCATTTGCACTTAAACAAAGGGACCTTAAAATCATGTCCATAGTCAAGTTCCCATATGTCCACTATGTAACCATAATATGTGTCCTTTCCCCTCTTGGTTGCTGCATCAAAGCGGACACCACTGTTTTGGTTGGTGCTCTTTTGATCTTGGGCGGTCGTGTAAAATGTATTCCCATTTATCTCGTACCCTTTGTAAGTCATTACAGTCGAAGATGGTTCCCTCGCCAATGAGTACAGCTCATCAGAAACAGTGTTGTCACCCCTAAGACGTGTTTACAACCAACTGCCGAAACTCCTGATGTGTTCACATGTAATCTAGTCGTCACACTGGTCCGGGTGTTTGGAGCGCAGAATGTTCTTGTGTTCATTGACATACGGGGTCACCAAGGTAGAATTCTGTAGAACTGTGTAGTGTGCTTGAGACCAAGAATGCTCGTCCCTACATATTATTGAGTCCCCTCCTAGCGTGCCTTTTCCACTCAGTCTCCCCTCATACCGCGATTGAGGGAGATCTATCTTCTTAAGGTCAGGAATGAAATCAACACAAAACCCAATGACATCCTCTGTTTGATGGCCCATGGAGATGCTTCCTTCTGGCCTAGCACGGTTACGGACATATTTCTGTAGGACTCCCATGAACCTCTCAAAGGGGAACATATTGTGTAGAAATACAGGGCCCAGAATGACAATCTCGTCGACTAGATGAACTAGGACGTGTGTCATGATATTGAAGAAGGATGGTGGGAACACCAGCTCGAAACTGACAAGACATTGCGTGTAACACCCTGGGAATCATGCTACAGTAACTCCCTGTGATTAAGCTAATCATGTTGCTAAACAGGGCTTGATCACATTTGAATCACCTTCCTTTTCAAACTCCTAGTTCAAACTTCAAATATAATTAAAGTGAAAAATAAAAGTTTTCAAAAACTCAAACAAAAATGTTCAGTGGGTGCCAAATATTACACTAGTAATTATGGTGGAGAAAACACATTTTTATAAAACACCTAAATACTTTTAAATGAAATAAATCAGAAAAGAAAATAAACAAATAAAAAAGAAAACAGAAAACAGAACACAGGCAGAGGAAAAGAAAAAAAAAGAGAAAAGG
>NC_057805.1:418636188-418636505 GCF_018294505.1 Triticum aestivum | reverse complement strand
CTCCCTCTTCCCCCCGGATCCGCGCCGCTCTCTTCTTCCCCACGCCCGACGCGCTCGCCGCCGTTCCCGTCGTGCACACGGCCACCGTGCCCCAATCGTCACCTCGCCGTGTCGTACGACGTCGCCGCCCTCGACTACACCACCTCCGCCTCTCCGTTGAAGCTCGGAGCCACTGCAACGGCCTCCCCGAGCTCGCCTTCAACTTCGGACGCCGGCGACCCCCTTCTTCCCCGGCGACGACCTACTGCTACTAAGCCACCCACGGGCCTTTCTTGCGCCGCGCGGTGAGCTCCTCTACCTCCTCCCCTCTCCGCTAG
>NC_057805.1:418634549-418636022 GCF_018294505.1 Triticum aestivum | reverse complement strand
CCGACGCGCTCGCCGCCGTTCCCGTCGTGCACACGGCCACCGTGCCCCAATCGTCACCTCGCCGTGTCGTACGACGTCGCCGCCCTCGACTACACCACCTCCGCCTCTCCGTTGAAGCTCGGAGCCACTGCAACGGCCTCCCCGAACTCGCCTTCAACTTCGGACGCCGGCGACCCCCTTCTTCCCCGGCGACGACCTACTGCTACTAAGCCACCCACGGGCCTTTCTTGCGCCGCGTGGTGAGCTCCTCTACCTCCTCCCCTCTCCGCTAGCTCGCCCGCGCTCCGTAGCTGCTTCCCCACGCGCGCCCGAACGCCGCGCCGCGAAGCTCGCCGCCGGCGGGTCTCCGGTGACCAAATGGTCACGGGCGTAGGCCCACTAGCCCGACCGCACCATGCCGCCCCCGCCTAGCTACTTAGTTCGGCCGTTCGCGCGCTCTAACGCAGCTTCCGTCGGGCACCCGTAGCACCTCGCCGCTGGCGAGCTCGTAGCGGTCGTCTCCGGCCGTTCCAGCCCCTCCGACCACCGCCGTTGGACGCGCGACGTCGAGCCGCGTCGAACGCGCCAAGCCCCGCCCCCGCAAACCCACTGTGGGTGAAACCCGTACCCCTCCCGAGCCGCGCCGCCGTGCGTTTGGTCGCCGGCGTTGCTCCGGCGCCGGCCGCCGACGTGGCAGGCCTGGGGCCACCCCGGTGCCCCTGCCGGTGGCCCCCACGGGCCCCAGTTGACTGGGTTGACCCAGTCAACTGCTGACTGGGCAGGCCCAGTCACTGACATGCGGGCCCCGGCGCAAAAACTAAAAAGAAAAAGAAAAGGAAAATGTTTTATAAATAAAAATAATTATTTTAACTAATCACTCACTGACATATGGGGCCCACCCCTCTAATTATACTGTTAGTTTAGTTTAAATAGATATTAGAATAACAGAGACTGACATGTGGGTCCCACTGGGCCCACCTGTCTGGTTTGACTTGTCAGCCGACCAGTTGACCTGCTGACGTCAGCATTACCTCATGCTGACGTCATAATTCATTTTTCTAAATATAAATAATTCCAGAAATTTAAATAAACTTTGAAAATTCATATCTTTTAAACCGTAACTCGGATGAAAATGTTTTCTATATGAAAGTTGCTCAGAACGACGAGACGAATCCAAATACGCAGTCCGTTCATCCACCACACCTCCCTAACCTATCGAACTAGCAACTTTCCCCCTCCGGTCCGTCTGTCCGAAAACGCGAAACATCGGGAATACCTCCCAGATGTTCCCCCCCTTCACCGGTAACACCTACTGTCGCGTTAGGACACCCCTAGCACCGCTCACTGTCATGTCACGCATCGTCATGCTTATGTTTGCATTGTATTTACTGTTTCTTCCCCCCTCTTCTCTCCGGTAGACTACGAGACCGACACTGCTGCTGCCCAGTTCGACTACGGAGTCGACGACCCCTCCTACTTGCCAGAGCAACCAGG
>NC_057805.1:418626287-418634220 GCF_018294505.1 Triticum aestivum | reverse complement strand
CCCCCCCTTGATCACCAGATATCGCCTACTCTTCTCTATACTGCTTGCATTAGAGTAGTGTAGCATGTTACTGCTTTTCGATATCCTATCCTGATGCATAGCCTATCCTTGCTACTACTGTTGTTACCTTTACCTGCAATCCTACATGCTTAGTATAGGATGCTAGTTTTCCATCAGTGGCCCTACATTCTTGTCCGTCTGCTGTGCTATACTATCGGGCCGTGATCACCTGGGCGGTGATCACGGGTATATACTTATATACTATATGCATGACACATGAGATGACTAAAGTCGGGTCGGCTCGTAGGAGTACCCGCAAGTGGATCCTTGTGGCGGAGCGACAGGGCAGGTTGAGACCGCCTAGGTGAGAGGTGGGCCTGGCCCTGGTCGGCGTTCGCGGATACTTAACACGCTTAACGAGATCTTGGTATTTGATCTGAGTCTGGCCATTTGGTCTATACGCACTAACCATCTACACGGGAATAGTTATGGGTATCCCGGCGTCGTGGTATCAGCCGAAGCCTTCGTGACGTCAGCGACTGAGTGGCGCGCGCCGTGTTGGACCGCTTTGACGTAACCGCCGTGATCGTGTGGGTTGCTAGGTCTGCTCGCGGCGGCGTTCGCAACATGCAGGTGTGCATAGGGCGATGGGCCCAGACCCCTGCGCGCTTAGGATTAGACCGGCGTGCTGACCGCTCTGTTGTGCTTAGGTGGGGCTGCGACGCGTTGATCTTACGAGGCCGGGCATGACCCAGAAAAGTGTGTCCGGCCAATTGGGATCGAGCGTGTTGGGTTATGTGGTGCACCCCTGCAGGGAAGTTTATCTATTCGAATAGCCGTGTCCCTCGGTAAAAGGACGACCCGGAGTTGTACCTTGAGCTTATGACAACTAGAACTGGATACTGAATAAAATACACCCTTCCAAGTGCCAGATACAACCCGGTGATCGCTCTCTAACAGGGCGACGAGGGGGGGATCGCCGGGTAGTATTATGCTATGCGATGCTACTTGGAGGACTTCAATCTACTCTCTGCTACATGCTGCAAGATGGAGATGTCCAGAAGCGTAGTCTTCGACAGGACTAGCTATCCCCCTTTTAATTCTGGCATTCTGCAGTTCAGTCCACTGATATGCCACTTTACACATATACCCATGCATATGTAGTGTAGCTCCTTGCTTGCGAGTACTTTGGATGAGTACTCACGGTTGCCTCTCTTCCTCTTTCCCCCCTTCCTATCTATCTGATTGTCGCAACCAGATATTGGAGTCCAGGAGCCAGACGCCACCGTCGACGACGACACCTACGACACTGGAGGTGCCTACTACTACGTGCAGGCCGCTGACGACGACCAGGAGTAGTTAGGAGGTCCCAGGCAGGAGGCCTATGCCTCGTTCGATCTGTATCCCTGTTTGTGCTAGCCTTCTTAAGGCAAAACTTGTTTAACTTATGTCTGTACTCAGATATTGTTGCTTCCGCTGACTCGTCTATGACGAGCAATTGTATTCGAGCCCTCGAGGCCCCTGGCTTGTATTATAATGCTTGTATGACTTATTTATGTTTTAGAGTTGTGTTGTGATATCTTCCCGTGAGTCCCTGATCGTGATCGTACACATTTGCGTGCATGATTAGTGTACGGTCAAATCGGGGGCGTCACATTGCGCCACATCACTCCTTAACCTTGGTAGGATCTCTGGATCGATCACCTTCTGAGAGATTGCATTGAGGAATGAACATAGCTTCACAATGGCTAATCGAACGTTTTCCGGTAGAAGCCCCCTCAATGCAACCGGAAGCAGTTGCGTCATAATCACGTGGCAGTCATGAGACTTTAGGTTTTGGAACTTTTTCTCTGCCATATTTATTATTCCCTTTATATTCGACGAGTAGCCAGACGGGACCTTCATACTGAGCAGGCATTCAAAGAAGATTTCCTTCTCTTCTTTGGTAAGAGCGTAGCTGGCAGGACCTTCATACTGCTTTGGAGGCATGCCATCTTTTTCGTGCAAACGTTGAAGGTCCTCCCGTGCCTCTGGTGTATCTTTTGTCTTCCCATACACGCCCAAGAAGCCTAGCAGGTTCACGCAAAGGTTCTTCGTCACGTGCATCACGTCGATTGAAGAGCAGACCTCTAGGTCTTTCCAGTAGGGTAGGTCCCAAAATATAGATGTCTTCTTCCACATGGGTGCACGTCCCTCAGCGTCATTCGGAACAGATAGTCCGCCGGGACCCTTTCTGAAGATTACATTTAAATCATTGACCATAGCAAGTACGTGATCACCGGTACGCATGGCGGGCTTCTTCCAGTGATCTGCCTCGCCTTTGAAATGCTTGCCTTTCTTTCGACATTGATGGTTGGTCAAAAGAAATCACCGATGCTCCAGGTACACATTCTTCTTGCATTTGTCCAGGTATATACTTTCGGTGTCATCTACATAGTGTGTGCATGCGTGGTATCCCTTGTTTGTCTGTCCTGAAAGGTTACTGAGAGCAGGCCAATCATTGATGGTTACAAACAGCAACGCATGCAGGTCAAATTCCTCCTATTTGTGCTCATCCCACACACGTACACCATTTCCAATCCACAGTTGTCAAAGTTCTTCAACTAATGGCCTTAGGTACACATCAATGTTGTTGCCGGGTTGCTTAGGGCCTTGGATGAGAACTGGCATCAGAATGAACTTCCGCTTCATGCACAGCCAAGGAGGAAGGTTATAGATACATAGAGTCACGGGCCAGGTGCTGTGATTACTGCTCTGCTCCCCAAAAGATTAATGCCATCCGTGCTTAAACCAAACCATATGTTCCTTGCGTCACCTGCAAACTCCTCCCAGTACTTTCTCTCGATTTTTCTCCACTGTGACCCGTCAGCGGGTGCTCTCAACTTCCTGTCTTTCTTACGGTCCTCTCTATGCCATCACATCAACTTGGCATGCTCTTTGTTTCTGAACAGACGTTTCAACCGTGGTATTATAGGAGCATGCCACATCACCTTGGCAAGAACCCTCTTCCTGGGGCACTCGCCGTCAACATCACCAGGGTCATCTCGTCTGATCTTATATCGCAATGCACCGCAGACCGGGCATGCGTTCAAATCCTCGTACGCGCCGCGGTAGAGGATGCAGTCATTAGGGCATGCATGTATCTTCTGCACCTCCAATCCTAGAGGGCATACAACCTTCTTTGTTGCATATGTACTTTCGGGCAATTCGTTATCCTTTGGAAGCTTCTTCTTCAATATTTTCAGTAGCTTCTCAAATCCTTTGTCAGGCACACCATTCTCTGCCTTCCACTGCAGCAAATTCCAGTACGGTACCGAGCTTTGTGTTGCCATCTTCGCAATTGGGGTACAACCCCTTTTTGTGATCCTCTAACATGTGATCGAACTTCAGCTTCTCCTTTTTAATTTCGCACTGTCTCTTTGCATCAACAATGACCCGGCGAAGATCATCATCGGGCACATTGTCTGGTTCCTCTTGATCTTCAGCTTCCCCTGTTGCAGCATCACCGTATTCAGGGGGCACATAGTTGTCATCATCTTCTTCTTCTTCGTTGTCTTCCATCATAACCCCTCTTTCTCCGTGCTTGGTCCAAACATTATAGTGTGGCATGAAACCCTTATAAAGAAGGTGGGCGTGAAGGGTTTTCAAGTCAGAGTAAGACCTTGTATTCCCACATATAAGGCATGGACAACACATAAAACCATTATGCTTGTTTACCTCAGCAACTGCAAGAAAATTATTCACGCCCTTACTCGGAGGTGCGTCTGTTACCGTACATCCATTGTCGGTTCATCTCTGCGTACATCATCATGAATAGATAAGTGACCAAATTAATAGAAGTTCATCATCACATTAAACCCAAAGTACATACATCGTTCTCATTGAACAACATATAGCTCTCCAGAGCATCTAATTAAACCATACACTGAAACTATGTAAAACATTTCAATGTAACAACAAATGCGATCATATCCGCAACCAAGGTAACAATTGATCCAACGGCATAATGATACCAAGCCTCAGTATGAATGGCATATTTTCTAATCTTTCTAATCTTCAAGCGCATTGCATCCATCTTGATCTTGTGATCATCGACGACATCTGCAACATGCAATTCCAATATCATCTTCTCCTCCTCAATTTTTTTCAATTTTTCCTTCAAGTAATTATTTTCTTCTTCAACTAAATTTAACCTCTCGACAATAGGGTCGGTTGGAATTTCCGGTTCACATGCCTCTAGATAAAAAAAATCTATGTCACGTTGCTCGGCATAATTGCCATAAACACTAAATGAAACTAATAGTTATAAAAGAAAATATATATACCACATCTGAATCATAGACATGACGAGGGCCGACGGAGATGGATACCAAAACCATCGCACTATATAATAACAAACAATAATGAGTAAGAAAACTACACAAATATATATCTAAATCCTACAAGTAAGAACTTTTTTCTTTTTGAAAGAAGATAATATCAAGAGGCTCGCCACGGTGGTGCAGGCGACGAGATCGGCGCCGGCGATCAACGGCGGTGAGGGGACAGGACGGACCGCCAAACCTAGACAAATCTCGAGAAAAATGAAGGTTGGACAAGGAGCTTTGAGAGGAGAAAGCTTAAGTGTGGCTCGGGCATTTCATCGAACACCTCATGTACATAGGATTTGTTTTTATAATGTGAAAAGATTTTTGTTTTCATATTTGCTGAAAAAAATACACCATAAAGATAATGTGGAGTTTCAGCAAATATAAAAACAAATCTTTTCACATTATCAAGTAAAGGTGTTAACACTTAACAGTAAATACGATCTTCTCTGGAAGGAAAATCCAAATATAGCCATCCAATTTTTTAGTATATGCCAAATGTTACCTGCAATTTTTTAGTTGGAAAACTTAAGCTATTTGACCTGTGAAAAAAAACGCCAAATGTTGCATTTTATTTTATTTTTAACCGACGAAGCACTGCTATCCCGTTTTGTCAAGCACACTTGTTAGTCTAACATGAACATAAAAGAAAGATTTTTTGAAAAAAATACTATTTATTTTGAATTTACTGTTCATCCATAAGCATATACTTCCCGGAGCCAAAACGGCCCTCCACATTCTGCATTCAATAAAAAAACTATCCATAGACCAAGCTTCTAATCCAAGAAACCCAAAGTATCATGTAGGGGTCCCGCTTAGGAAGCTCGTAAAACCAAACCGCAAACGATTTCTGGTACTTCAAATTTTTGTGCCTTTTGTTTTGTAAGTATATACTGCGGACACGACGCGAATTGAGGAGGAATGAGTTCGTAATGGAACAGGGCGGTGCAGCTGCTCGCCCGGCTCTCGCCGTCAACCCCCGTGCCGGCGCCGGCGCCGTACATCATTCAGCAGCGCCCCAACGGCCACGTACGAAGACCCTCCCACTTCCACGGCCCGCCGCGCGCTCTCCCCGACCTCCCCTGCCTTCCGTCGCAGCCCCTCGTCGGCCATCGCCGCGCGGACCCTCTCCGCCACCTTCTCCCTGCCCACCACCACCCCGCCCAGCTCCTCGCCTCCCCACACGTACCCCCTCTCCGCGCCGGCGCCGACGCCCGTGCCGGCGATGCCCACCACCAGCGCCTCGTTGTAGAACTGCTCCGCGAAAACCGGCCATGTCACCACCGGGACACCAGCCGCCGCCGCCTCGGTCACCGCGCCCCACCCGCAGTGTGTCACGAACGCGCCAACAGCCGCGTGCCTCAGCACCGCCACCTGCGGTGCCCACCCCCTGACCACCAGCCCGCGGCCACCCGCCGCGGCGTCCACGTCGGGGAGCGGCGGATCGTTCTTGTCCCCGACGACCCACACGAAGTTCGCGCCGGAGTCCGCGAGGCCCATGCCGAGCTCCGTCACCTGCTCGCGCGGGAACCGGGTGAGGCTGCCGAAGCAGACGTATACCACCGACCGCGCGGGCTTCGTGTCGAGCCAGCTCAGGATGCGTGCGGCCTCCGCGGCGGCACCAGTGTCCCCACCGCGGCCGCGCTCCCGGACGTCGTCGCCGTCACTGTTGACGAGGCAGACCGGCCCGACGGCGAACACCGGCTTCCCGGTGTCCTTCTCGTAATGCTCCATGTACCTCGCCTCGAGGTCGGCGAACGAGTTGACGACCCAGCCGGCCGTGGCGCGCTCGATGTCGAACATGCGGTTCAAGAACTCCCGCGAGTCCGCGCCGGGGAGCGTCGCCTCGGCGAGCCTCGACCTGGTGAGCCGCACCGCGTCCGGGAGGCCCGGCACGAGGAACGGCTCCGTGGGCGACGCGACCCTCTCCTGCGGGGTGTGGAGGAGCAGGGACCGCTGCACCGAGAGCGCGAAGCAGCCGGTGCCGGTGAACGCGTACCGCGGAATGCCGAGCTCGGCGGCGGCGGTGGCGGCCCACGGGAGGACGCCGTCGAACACGACGGCGTTGGCGGGGTGGCGGCGCAGGAGGTCGGCGAAGAGCGGCGCGAGGAGGTCGACGGCGACGGCGAACAGCCCCGCATCCTCACGAGTGGGGAGGTCGTCGGCGCTCTCGTGCCCGCCCGTGAGCCCCGCGGCCTCGGCGGGCAAGGGCAGCGCGTGGACGCGGATGCGGAGGCCCGCAGCGGCCGCGCGGGCCACGGGGCCGCCGAGCCTGGCGGCGTTGTTGTGCGTGAGGACGAGGGTGGCGTCGGCGCCGCGCGACGCGAAGAGGCGGGCCAGGTCGGACATCGGCAGCGCGTGGCCAGGCGTCGGGAACGGGATGAAGTACATGCGCGGCGGCGCGTCGCCCGCCGGTGATGCCGCCGACTGCCGCATCCCGCAAGCTCGATCGGCGCCGGGGAGTGGTGATGACGGAGAACGGTGGAGGCGCGATCGAGCACTTGAACAGGACGCAAGGTGGATGCTGCCGTCACACGGACAAGCTAATGCTTTGGAGCGAGTGTATACATAGGCGCCATGAATGAAACACAAAGATGATGCCCACACGAGAGCGCGGGAAATTCGATTGCACGCGAGCTGCGCTGCGCTGAGATTACTGGTCCGGTACAAAGGTTGCACGTTTGCTGTGTTGCAGCAACGTCGTTCCGTTGCAACCTGCGAGATCCAGATAGGCCTCCATTGGTTACATCACCGGTTAAAAATAGTTAGTTAAGGCGGTTAACCCGTTTGATTTGATTTCTTCTTCGCTCCATCTCGAAGGCAATGTTGAGAAAAACTGTTGGTAGCACATTTACTACCTCCGTTTCAGGTTTACCGGTCTCCTTCGTATTTTGGGTCATATTTTGACCATGACTTTAACTAATACTAAAATATAAGTTATGCACAACAAAAATAAACATCATTTGAAACTAAATTTAAATACGACGTAAACAATATAATAATTTTATGACATTCATTAACATTTTGCTAGTCAAATATGTGGTCAAACTTTGTCCTAGAATACGATAGAGACTAATAAACCTAAACGGAGGTAGTAGTGTGCGAGTGGCTTAATTTTTTTCCTTTCATCGTAGTCGATTGACTACACCAGGTGGTAGACGTCAAAGCGGAGCTGTCTACTGTCCTCAACGTGCAAGTGGCGTTCCGGTGACGGAGCACGGGTTGGCAATGTTAATAGAAACCAGGAGCAAAATATAGCTCGCCGGCGTTGTTGGAATAGTTAGGGCCGAGAGAGATGATAACATAACCAAGCGAGGAGACCTTGCTAAGATTGAGGCAATGGTGAAGGTAGCCAGCCGGACATGACAATTGATTCATGAGATCAAAACCTTATGAGAGGAGAATGAAAATTTGAAGTACCGGCTCTTCGGAGAGGGAAGAACATGGTTAGCCATGAGCTTGCTAGGATTGGTCGTGTGGATGCAAAAACTACAATTTGCCTGCGTTCAGGCCTGGAACGGGTTGTAAACCATTGTTCTCTGGATCATTCCAGTCCAGGTAGATTT